>NC_092878.1:126492578-126717578 GCF_028372415.1 Notamacropus eugenii | reverse complement strand
CAAATGAAGCAGTTTCCACGTGGAATAATGTATGTATTTAGTTCAAAATTTAAAAAAAAAAAAGTTGCTGCAACTTTGCTAAAGATGTTTAACGAATTTGCTTAAAATGTATTTTTTTTAATTTCCTTTTTAGGATGTGGGTGGGGGTTAGTGGGTGGAGGTAGGGTATAAGACAAAATCTTTGAGTGCTTAAGGTTTTAACCAGTTAGCATTTTGCACTTAGATTTTGTACTGTATGTTGAAATTATAGGAATATGTAGAGTTCCTTCTGTCAGCTTCTGATTTCTTGCTAGAGACTAATGATAAAGAAGGACAATAATCTTTTATACTGAGGTGTAAGGTTCTAGAAATAATTTACACATATTGACACTAAGCATGTATGCAGCTTTGGATATGCATACAGCTTAACCAACGGTTTAAATGGGAACGCTAAATAAATGCATTTTACAACTAATTTGCATTTTATATGTGTCATCTATGAAATTTCAATAATTCATGTAGGGATTTCCCCATATTGTCTGAATGGTTTTGCTAAATACAGAATCATGAAACTCAGAGCTTAAAGGAATCTTTAAATCAATAACAATTAAGCACCGACTATGTACCAAACATTGTTCCTCAGATGAACATACCAAGAGAATGAAAATAAAAATTACTATCCTCAAGGAATTTACATTTGATTATGGGAAACAGTGTGTGTGTATGTGTATGTATGTATTTGTGCATATATATACATATATGTGTGTATATATGTATATTTATGTATCTGTGTATATATGTATGTGTATCTATCTATATCTCTCTATACATACATATCTGTCTATCTAATCTATCATCTCTCATCTATCTGTCTGTCTATCTATATGAGTAGACAAAATGAAAACAAAATATAGTTTGTTTTGCTTTTGGAGTGGGGAAATACTAGCAAAGATTAGAAAAGGTTTTATGTAGTAGGTAGCTTTTAGGTGGAACTTCGAAGAAGATAGATGAGGAAACTGAGGTCCACATAGATCAAAATGACTTGCCTAAGGACACAGAGGTAATACTAAATGGTAGAGGCCAGGATTGCAATTCAGGTCCTCTGATTCCAAATTTAGATTCAAATCCACAGTTAGTACTGTGTGCCCTCTCAATCTGAGGTTTGACTTTCTATGTTCAAAGTTCTTATTCAAATGTATTTGGCTGCTTATCTTTATGTAGCTTTAAACTGTGTGTGTGTGTGTGTGTTTGTGTGTGTGTGTGTGTGTGTGTGTGTGTGTGGAGGGGGGGTTGGGAGGTTGAGAGTAGAATTACAAAGCCTCATTTTACTGGAGAAGTGACAAGTAGCCAGGACATATAGCTCTGCCTAATGTGGGCTACCTAATCTCAACATGACCTTGAATTTTCTGAGTCTCATTTACCTCTCCAAAATATCAATTTAATTATAGTTATTACCTACTTCACAGGACTTGTAAGGTTTAATTAATGTTAGCAAGTGTTCAAGTTATTTAGTTGAAATCTACTCTATAGAAAAGTCACATGGACCTGAAAATACCCCCAGCTGTCACGCTCTTTAAATCTATAGTACTTTTCTCTCATTTATTCTGAGTTATGATCAAGTTTCTAACTTTTCTCCATCCCCAACTATTTCCTGCTCTCTAGTTACAAGGAAAACAAAGTAGAGAGAAGACAGGAGGCAATGGAAGCTCCTCTTTTTCTTTCATTTACAGTTAGCATCAACACCTACATCCGGAGACTCCAAATTCGAAGTACAAGATTTCAGATGAATTGAAATTTTCAACCTTCAGTCATATACAACTTTCAGATCTGAAGGGTGGCAACTTCCTGAGTACCTATCACTGCTTCCTATCAGATAGACTATCTGTGCCCAACCTGTGGTAGTGCCTTTTGAGTTTATATTGGACTGATCAGTCACAGTTGAACACACTGTACCTTGACCCCAGCATGTCGCTGTCTTTAGGTCTCTCCAAGGATGAAGGATGAACAACAACATCCAAATAGGCTGTAGAAAAACTCGGCGAAGATCATCACTTTTCATTCATAATTTTTCTTTCATTTTTAACATATTACTATTCCCTCTTGAAACTAATATGAAACTCTCATGAACTCGTAATCTTATTGTCGGTGTCCTCTCTATCTCAACCCATTTATGACTGTCTATCTTATATAACCCTTATTCATATTCTCCCATAAATACACTACAGAGGATGCATTTAGCACTCTGAGGGGTTTTCTCACTTTCTCTTGACACTCTGACAATGAAGCATATGGAATGTCCATTTCTGGTTCTTACCACATGAAAATGTATCCCACAAAATTATATGTTGTCTAATCTTACATATCAAGCCTTCTACTTGTACCATATTATGGATTGACACCTATCATATGTGACTATATATAATTATGGTACTAAGTAAATAATAGAAATTATTTATATAATAATAATAAAATAAAAATTATTTATATAATAAAATAATAATAATAAATTATTTAAGTAAATAAAATAAAAATAATAGAAAATAATGAAATTATTATTTACATGGTAGGTGCCAATCCATAGTGTGGTGTAAGTATAAAGGTGCTGATATGTAAGATCATAGAAAGTAAGCAATGAATAAGGGCATCTAAGTGGCACAGTGGGTAGAGTGGTAGGCCTGGAATCAAGAAGCCCTGAGTTCAAATCTGGCCTTGAGCACAAACTAATTGTGTGACCCTGGACAAGTCACTTTACCCTGTTTGCTTCAGTTTCCTCATTTATAAAATGAACTGGAGAAGGAAATGGGAAACCACTCCAGTAACTCTGCCAAGAAAACCTCAAATAGGCTCATGAAGAGTCAGAAATGACTGAAAAGTGAGTGAACGATAAAAATAACGAAATAAAGAGAAAAAATACAAATGTAGTAATGAATTACATCTGTGACAGAAGTCTTTCAGGATTCAAAATTAACTAGAGTGGTAACACATATGGAATTAACTGCAATGTTATTAGAGCAACATTTGTTATGGCTTGTTACTTTTTTTGGGGAACACAGATCTCTGGGAGGAAAATGAAGGGAGAATGTTCTATTTTAAATATCCAAGCTATTATCACTTTCTGTTGAATGCTATTTTATCTCTAGTAGCATACTTGAAAGGTGAGTTATTCTTCTGACACAGCAAAATTGTTCCAGAGTGAGAAAAGACTTCAGTGATCATCTTGTTCAACTTGCTTGATTTGGAAAATAAGGAAAATGAGGACTAGGGAGAAGATAGAGTTTGCCTGAGGTCACATGGCTAGTAACATGACAAGCAGAATCTAAACTCAGGTACCCTAAAATGAGTGTCAATTATCTTCCCCTTGTATCATTTTTTGTTCAGTCAAGTCTGACTCTTCATGACCCTGTGGACCATGTTGCCCATAGGATTGGCAAAGATGCTAGAGTGGTTTTCCATTTCCTTCTCCCATGGATTAAAGTAGACAGAGGAGAAGTGACTTGCCCAGAGTCACACAACTACTATGTGTCTGAGGCTAGATCTGAACTCAGATCTTCCCGACTCCAACCTCAGTGTCTTGTTGTCTGAGTCATCTAGTTACTTCCTAGGCAGACAGAGGTTAAGTGACTTGATCAGGGTAACACAGCTAGTATATATCTAAGGTCAGATTTAAACTCAGGTGTTACTGATTCCTGTCCCAGAGATCTATCCATTGAAACATCTACCTGCCCTTCCTTGTATAATACACTGGTATTAAAATGCTATGGTAGCATGTAATTTTGCTGATTACACTGTATAAAGAGTTCCCATTGCTGTGACCCCTATGTTTGTAACCTTATAGAACAATGGGATAAATAGAACCATCTATGTCATGCAAATTGAACTAACCATTCATTGGTTTTGATACACTGATCATCACCACGTTACCATAAATAATCACTGTACCCATTTGAAGCTGGCCCAGGTGTGTGATGTTTAACCACTGGATATGTGTGTATGGATATATGTTTGTATATATGACTCATTTTAAAGTGTATTTTGCATTATTAACATTTTTCCATTGCTTTCTTAAATCTAGACAAGTCACAAACAATTAATCAAGCTCTGATTTGTAGGATTTGCCAATTTTTGAGGTACAAATACTCACCCTGAAAATTTAATAATCAGCTCTCAAAAACTGTTTAGAATTGACTCCAACACATTCCTGATGATAGCCTTTATATTTCGTTTCTCTTTATTACACTTCCTGTAGAATGTCAGCTATCACTGTTCTTGTTTCTTATAGTAACATACAACACTGTTTTGTTTTATTTTGTTTTATTTTCCATTATAAGATGAAGGGGATATAATTCTAGCCCTCTGGTTCTTCCATCCTTGAAAAGTAAATATATTGTGTTATAAATGTGATCCTAAGATAAGGCCAATATACATACATGCATATACATACATATACATATATGTATATATATATATATGTATATGTATGTATATACAAAATAGACCCCTTACTTGAGTTTTCCATCTTCTCTTCCTATTACTTATCTGGATTATGTGTCAATTCAATTCAATGCAAATCGACAAGTATTTGTTAAACAACCATTATGATCAAGGCATTTGTTAAGGACTGGAGATACAAAAGCAAAATATAGAACACTCCCTGTTCTTAAAATTTTGGGAGTGTGAAGACAGGAGATGCATGCATATAAACACTTAAGAATATATGCTAAGTAAACACAACACATTTAAGAAAGGAGAACTCTAACAATTTGGAGGAATTAAGAGAAGTCTCTCATAGCAGATGTCACCTGGTCTGTGACTTGAAAGAATCCAAGGATCCCAAGAGGCAGATATGGGAGGCAATCCATGTAAAGAAATGGAGATAGTAAATGAGGTATCAAATTTAAAGAACAGCTTACTGAGCCAATTTGGCTGAAATATAGGTTGTTGTTGTGTTCATCCTTCATTTTCTTTTTTTTTTTTTTTTTTTTTTTTTTTTTTTATTAAATTTATTTATTTAACTTTTAACATTCATTTTCACAAAATTTTGGGTTACAAATTTTCTCCCCTTTTATCCCCTCCCCCCCCAAACACCAAGCATTCTAATTGCCCCTATGACCAATCTGCTCTCTCTTCTATCATCTCTCTCTGCCCTTGTCTCCATCTTCTCTTTTGTCCTGTAGGGGCAGATAGCTTTCTATACCCCTTTACCTGTTTATCTTATTTCCTAGTGGCAAGCACATTACTCGACAGTTGATCCTAACACTTTGAGTTCCAACTTCTCTTCCTCCCTCCCTCCCCACCCCTTCCCTTTGGAAGGCAAGCAATTCAATATAGGCCATATCTGTGTAGTTTTGCAAATGACTTCCATAATAGTTGTGTTGTATAGGACTAACTATATTTCCCTCCATCCTATCCTGTCCCCCATTACTTCTATTCTCTTTTGATCCTATCCCTCCCCATGAGTGTCGACCTCGAATTGCACTCTCCTCCTCATGCCCTGCCTTCTATCATCCCCCCCCCACCCTGCTTGTCCCCTTATCCCCCACTTTCCTGTATTGTGAGATAGGTTTTCCTACCAAAATGAGTGTGCACTTTATTCTTTTCTTTAGTGGAATGTGATGAGAGTAGACTTCATGTTTTTCTCTCACCTCCCCTCTTTATCCCTCCACTAATGAGTCTTTTGAGTGCCTCTTTTATGAGAGATAATTTGCCCCATTCAATTTCTCCCTTTCTCTTCCCAATATATTTCTCTCTCACTGCTTGATTTCATTTTGTTTTAAAGATATGATCCCAACCTATTCAATTCACTCTGTGCACTCTGTCTCTATGTATGTGAGCGTGTGTGCATGTGTAATCCCACCCAGTACCCAGATACTGAAATGTTTCAAGAGTTACAAATATTGTCTTTCCATGTAGGAATGTAAACAGTTCAGCTTTAGTAAGTCCCTTATGACTTCACTTTGCTGTTCACCTTTTCATGGTTCTCTTCATTCTTGTGTTTGAAAGTCAAATTTTCTTTTCAGCTCTGGTCTTTTCATCAAGAATACTTGAAAATCCTCTATTTCATTGAAAGACCATTTTTTCCCCTGAAGTATTATAGTCAGTTTTGCTGGGTAGGTGATTCTTGGTTTTAGTCCTAGTTCCTTTGACTTCTGGAATATACTGCTCCATGCCCTTCGATCCCTTAATGTAGAGGCTGCTAGATCTTGTGTTATCCTGATTGTATTTCCACAATACTTGAATTGTTTCTTTCTAGCTGCCTGCAGTATTTTCTCCTTGACCTGGGAACTCTGGAATTTGGCCACAATGTTCCTAGGAGTTTCTCTTTTTGGATCTCTTTCAGGCGGTGTTCTGTGGATTCCTTGAATATTTATTTTGCCCTCTGGTTCTAGAATCTCAGGGCAGTTTTCCTTAATAATTTCATGAAGGATGATGTCTAGGCTCTTCTTTTGATCATGGCTTTCAGGTAGTCCCATAATTTTTAAATTGTCTCTCCTGGATCTATTTTCCAGGTCTGTTGTTTTTCCAATGAGATATTTCACATTATCTTCCATTTTTCCATTCTTCTCTCTTTGTTCTGTGATTTCTTGGTTTTGCATAAAGTCATTAGCCTCCATCTGTGCCATTCTAATTTTGAGAGAACTGTTTTCTTCAGTGAGCTTTTGAATCTCCTTTTCCATTTGGCTAATTCTGCTTTTGAAAGCATTCTTCTCCTCATTGGCTTTTTGAACCTCTTTTGCCAATTGAGTTAGGCTAGTTTTTAAGGTGGTAATTTCTTCAACATTTTTTTGGGTCTCCCTTAGCAGGGAGCTGATCTGCTGTTCATGCTTTGACTTCATGTCTCTCATTTCTCTTCCCAGCTTTTCCTCTACCTCTCTAACTTGATTTTCAAAATTCTTTTTGAGCTCTTCCATGGCCTGAGCCCATTGGGTGGGCTGGGACACAGAAGCCTTGATTTCTGTGTCTTTGCCTGATGGTAAGCATTGTTCTTCCTCATCAGAAAGGAAGGGAGGAAATGCCTGTTCGCCAAGAAAGTAACCTTCTATAGTCTTATTTCTTTTCCCTTTTCTGGGCATTTTCCCAGCCAGTGACTTGACCTCTGAATATTTTCCTCACACCCACCTCACCTCCTGATCCTCCCAGCCCGTGTTTGTGGTCTGAGATTCAAATGCTGCTTCCAGCCTCAGGGCTTTTGGCGGGGGCAGGGCTGCTATTCAGTATGAGATTATGATCTGGTGCTGAGATCGGGGCAGGGCCACCTCTCAGGCTCAGTTCCCTCAGGGGGTTTATGCGCAGACCTTCCGCAATGGATTCAGGCTCCCGCCCGCTTGGGGAGCCCCTGTCTGCAGCCGCCTCTCAGCTTCTACCTCCCGGGGGGGGGCCTGAATTATGGGGGCACCCCACTCCCCTCTCGACCCGCCAAAGAGACTCTCTCACCCACCCCTGTCACCTGTGGGTGGAGGGACTTGTGCGGCCGCTGGAGATCCCGTCCCTGAAGCCTGCTCGGATCTGTTTCTCTCGGTGCCGCAGCCGTGGCCGCAGCAGGTCTCGGCTGAGCTTTGTGTCTGCAGCGCGACGGACCTTTTGCGAGAGGTTTGCAGATCCCTCTGTGGGTGGAGGGACCCGCGTGGCCGCTGGAGATCCTGTCTGTGAAGCCTGCTCGGATCTTTTCCTCTCGGTGCCGCGGCCGCGGCAGGGCTGCACTCAGCTCCCAGTCCCGGCGCCCAGTCCGCAGCGCGAAGGACCCCCCGCGAGAGGTTTGCAGGTCTCTCTGGAACAGAAATCTCCCTCGCTCCAATATTCCGTGGCCTCTGGGTGCAGAATTCGCCGTGAGTTACTTCCCTGTAGCCGTTCTATGGGTTGTGGGTTCGGAGCTATGTGTATGTGCGTCTTTCTACTCCGCCATCTTGGCTCCGCCCCCCCATCCTTCATTTTCAAAGAGGACCATGACATCAGAAAAATGATGACATGACTTGCACTTGACTTTGTTTTGAGTGAGGGAGGGCTGTGTAAGGTCACCAACCCCACTTTCTCCTCCTGAGTCATCTGGATCCAGTGACCAGATATTCATCAGGATGACTGAAGATGGCCCAGGATGCAATGGGAGACATTGGCCTTTTAGGCTAAGGTCTTTTCAGGTACTCACTTAAAGTGAGGTAATGTCCATTCAGTGAATAGACTTCTTTAAAAATAGTTAGGGGATAGCCCCTTTAAATACAAAAGAACAAAATAGAGAAATAAATCACACTGGGAGGAACAGGAGCCTTAGGGTATGAATTGGTCAAATAAGGCACTGAACATTTTGATGCAATATTATCAAGAATACTCAAGAAATATATCTGAGACATAGAGTGCATGAGGGAAGAATGCTATGACACAAATCTGGGAAAGTAGAGTGGAAACATATTGTGAGGGACTTTAAATAGCAAAATAAAGAAATTTGAATTTTACCCTAGAAACAAGAGGAAGTCACTGCAGGAAAGCAACATGATCCAAGTTGCCTTTTAGGAACTTTATTTGGACAGCAATGTGGAAAACCAGGATTACAGGGAGACCAACTACAAAATTGAATATCATTTGAGAATTCATGACACCCTCTACTAGGTGTGAAGTATAAACAAAGTTTAAGAGGCATAATTTCTGGGTAATTAATCATTGCTAGTAGATAATTGATAAAATGGATCGGTGGCAGTCCCAAATGCCAAAGACCCCTTACCGAACCCACTCAATGCTTATATGCCCTTTGAAGACTGGGTATTCCTGAGGATGGCAATTAACTCTGATTGGTTATCAGTTAATGAGAAGACTGAATATCGTAATGAGAGATGAGTTTATTCTAATGAGGGGCTATGATCACTCAGTCTTAGGCAAAGAGATATCTCTTATCCAGACTATTTCCAGCTAGAGCCATCTAGACTAAAGGGAGCCCACCTCAGACCAGACTAACTAAAACACATGGGCTGAATTTCACCTTAGATTAAATTCTTTGTAAGGTTTTCTAGTCTCTCACCCAGGATCTAAAAATGTACACCCCAGGGATTAGGGAAGTCTCATCCATCAGCAATGTCCTTCAGAGACTGAATAATCTAAACGTTTCTGAAAAAAAAATCCACTTTCTAATTTGATAATTGATTATGAATATGAGTGAAATAATCATTTCTCTCATAGGGTAGTTGATCCAGTGAGAGAGAAGGGAGCCAGTGATCAAGATTTTATAGTTGATTGGATATGGAGCAAAGGAATGAAGATATGTGGAGAGATGAAGGAGAGAAAAAAGACCAGAATAACTCAGAAATTGTGACCCTGGATGAGTGGAAGAAGGAAGGTGCCCTGAACAAAAATAGCAACATTAGCAAGAGGGGTGGGCTTCTTAGGAAAAAATATTTCCTATTACGAAAGATAATTAGCTTAGATTTAGGCAGTTTGCCTATTGGATCCTTTATTCACCTGAAGTATCCAGCAGGTAATACCCACCCTCCCCCCCCCAAAAAAAAACCACTTCTTAAGGGCAGAGTGTTCTACTTTTTGCTTTTGTATCCCCAGTCCCTAACAAATGCCTCATGTATAATAATTGCTTACTTGTTGATTTGCATTGAACTGGAACCTGAGACAGACGAGGGTTATATATGCAGATTTAGAAATAATTTGTATAGAGATAATTATTGAACCCCTAGGAGCTGATCAGACCACTAAGAGAGAACACTTAGATAAAACAGTACTCAAGATGAGTCTTGAGATACAGTCCTGAACACTGAGAAATTGGTGTGGCTGACCTTTGTCAAAATGGGCCTCCCTGGGGGAAGCTTTTAGTTGAAATGCCTCCTTCCCCCCACCACTACTTTTCTTCTGCTCTATCCCTCTTTTCTGTTATATTAGATCTCTCAGACTCTGATATTCCAAGTGTTGTTGTTGTCCAGTTGTGTCAATCAAGGTAAACAGGGCTGATTTCAGTTGGGAAGGGTGTAGGAGTTGGCAATAGAAGCCTAGAGCTGAAGAAATGATTATAAGAACGCTTGCAAAATGTTTTTATAGATTTTGTCTGTTTTGATCCCCACAACAACTCCATGATGTAGACAGGAAAGGCATTATCCTTACCACTTTATAGATAAGGAAAAATGAAACTCAGTGGAACTTTCCTAAAGTCCCAAAGCAAGTTACTGGCAGAGTCTGGACTCAAGGAAAGAAAGGTCTTCTGCCTCCAAATTCAATACCATTGCTACTACAAAAAGTGTCATCTTACAAGAAGTACAAGAAAGAAAGGGGGAAGGGGGGAGAGAGAGAAAGAAAGAGAGAGAGAGACAGAGACAGAGACAGAGAGACAGAAATAGAGAGAGAAAGGAGGAGGAGGAAGAGGAGAAGAAGAAGAAGAAGAAGAGGAAGAAGAAGAAGAAGAGGAAGAAGAAGAAGAAGGAGAAGAAGAAGAAGAAGAAGAGGAAGAAGAAGAAGAGGAAGAAGAAGAAGAAGGAGAAGAAGAAGAGGAAGAAGAAGAAGAAGAGGAGGAAGAAGAAGAAGAAATGTAAAGAAAAAGGAGAAGCAGGAATGTCAAGAAAGGAAATAAAATATCAAAAAAAGCATAATCTCTCCACTCATCTCTGGATTTTGTTATCCAGCCAACCCTCCTGACCATTAATTGCTTCCATTAAAGTGATAACCTCTGAAATACTACATTCCTCTGTGCCTCCCCTCCTCACCCTCATTTAATTTTATTCCTCTGTATCTAGTTATCAAGAAAGGGATTAGCATGGGCAAAGTCCTTGTAAGCTTTTACCCAATTTCTTTTTGATGTATTTAATATCTTTTCCCATACCTAAGCCAACCACAAATATTCTGCCTTCACTTTTTCTCCATTGTGTATTGCTGTTACCCTCGTCTATCAGTATAGCTATCAGAAATGGCTGCAATAACCAGCCTTTCAATGTCTTCGTTTGTCCCCAAGCTGCCTGGAGTTGGCAAAAGTCTGGCATGATTTAAAAGTAAATAAATACAAGCAGTACTTAACAGAAGGTTCCAAACATAAACAAATCTGTGCACGTTTTGTTTATTTACGGGATTCATGCAAAGTGTCATACTCACTTCAAAAATACTCTGTCCTGGAGTGATTGATTAAACACAAGAATTAAGAAACGCTTTTATTCTGGACAATATTGCTTTAAAACTAGGAAATTAATGTGGGGAAAGTTGAGGTGTTCCGGGACCTTTTGCTTGGTCATGTCCAGGGGCAAGCCTTTGTAACTCTTTTTTTGCTATTTGTATCCCCAATGCTTAACACTGTGCCTGGCACATATGTTCAATTCATTCTCCAAGAGGACCAATGACACTGGGAGGATGATCTCTTGAGCTGCAAGAGAATTGGATTGAAATGAGGCAGAGCTGTAGGAAGTCTTCAGTTTCACTCTCTCTATGTTTATTGGCTGACTGAATATTTCTTATCAGTCATTAAAAACGATTCCTCTTTGGTATTCAAAAGAAAATCCCACACTGTCAAAGATAAAGGAAGGGGGAAGATATCAGTTAAAAATGTAAATTCAGCATCTTAAACATCGTCAGCATTTTCTCCCTGTTTTGAAAAACTGACCCTCTCATTTATAGGCTTAGAGCTCTCTATGTCTTTAGATTAGAATTGTTTCTGCTCTAACAAAAACGAATGTGATGTTCCTGGATGGGCCAGAATCATGATTCTGGGTCACAATTCTGGGTACAAGGTCACACCCTCTGGGTTCCTGGTCCTTCCTATAGATTTCCTTTGTTTTTCTATCGAAAACCTTGACAATGTTTTTTCCTTGACCTCTGATTTACTTAAATCTTCTATTTTTCCTTCTACTTAATCTTTTGACTCTTCTATTATTTCTTGTTTTCTTGTTGAATCATTGAATTCTGTATGTCCTATCATATTTTTTTCAGCGTCTTTGCTATTTCTTAAGATTTTCTCTCTTCTGTTCTTATGCCTGTTTTCTTTACAAGTGTTTTAATGTCATCCTAGATCTCTCATTAGATAATTCTTTCATCCAGTATTGGAATCCTTATTTAGTCACTCATCTTCTGGACCTTATTTTCATCTTTTGTTTGTTTTCATTTTTCTCATGGGCCTGTTTTAACCTGTAGCATGACTTCATTGCATTAGGAGTTTTCTTCTGTTTGATCATGTTTTTAGTTGCAATTCCTGGATGGAGACTTTGTGTTGGGGTCAGGTTCTCTCTCCTCTGCGTTCTCTCTACTCAGTGCCCCTCCCCAGTGCTGCCCCTCTCCTCTTTGCTTTCTTCTGAAGCCACAGCCTGAGTCAGGTAGTTAGAATTGGAGCTTAGACCATGTTTTGCCCTCTGGCTCAATCTCTGATTTCTGCTTCCTTCATCTAGTGCCCTAACCTACCCTGGCTATGGTATGTCTATCTCTTTACCTGTAAACTTTTCAAGCTTTATTCCCTAGATGACCCTGTCCCAGAAAGCTGAGATTGTGCTAGTTTCAGGGCCTGTCACCTAGATGACCCTGATATATACTGGCCTGTGTTTTCCATCTCCTTGTGGGTGGGTCTTTCAGGAGTTGATTTCATCCTCTGATGTGACCCCTATATATCTCAATATATAATTGTACTGGCTTCAGGTCCTATCTCTTGACTCATGACCTTGTTTCATTTCCATCTTTTCAGAAACTGACCCTGACCAAAGAATGTTCTAACTTCAGGCTCCTCAATCATACCCCTGACCTGAGAATCTTTATGGTTCTGGATGTTTTCTGGCAGATCTGGATGGAAGAGCTCATTGGTGTTTCATCTTGATTTTATCCCATCTTCATTTCACAGTGATTGGGACATAGCACTTCAATGCTTTTTATGTTTTTAATTCATTTATCTGCAATTCTCTTTTTTGTCTGAGTTGTTTTACAAAGGAGCTAACTGGGATTGAATGAGAACTTTCATGGCAGCATCCTTGTTGGAAACGTTCGTTTTAATCATCTGACACTTTGTCTTGACATCTAGTACCAGTGCACCTGTTGTTTCTACTTTCTTCATGACAGTACTTTGATGAAATACTTTTAGACTATTTTCTTGCCTTGTTTTTTCTGTTTTGATATCTTTGAATCTTATTTGTCTAACAGATCACCATTTCCTAGGTCATCTAGTGTCTACGTGTTCTATGATGTCTGCTATTGTCTGGTTACTGGTACATAATCTCTGCTTTGGGTCTCCCAGTCTTAGGGCTCCATTTTTTACACCATACTCTATATGTAGTTACAATCTCAGCAGAGATAAGGTCCCTTTCTTCAAGTAGCTTGTAGTATAAGAGATAGATAAGATGAACAAACTGATAGCTGTAATGTAACACAGTACCTCATACGTTCATTAGAGGGATGTGAAACAGAGTAAGAGGCAAGGTGCATTAAAGTATGAAACTGCATGTAATTAAATATATTAGGAAGGCTTGAGGAAAGGAATGCTAGTGATAAAAAGGGAATACATATTTGTGAAGAAGGGGTATTGTATTTGAGGATACTGTATTTCTTTTTCTTTTTTTTCTTATTTTTTGCATTTTGATGATGGCAAGCAAAAGTTAGTTCAAGACACAGAGATAGAATAAATGGAGTTAGACAAAAATGTCACAGCAAATAGATCATCATATGACAAGATAACGGGAAGCTCATTAATAGCAATTCATTTTGATTCTGGATCAAGACATCTGAAAACATATTAAGGGCCTACTACATGCAATACCTTGCTCTAAAAGTTTGTTTATTTATCCAAAGAGAAATACCATATAGATCTTGCCCTCAAGAAGTCTATAATCTAATCATGAATGTCTTCAGTTGTTTCAGTCACGTCCAACTCTTCATGACCCACTTGAGGTTTTCATGACTAATAAGTGTCTGGGGTCAGATCTGAACTTAAGTCTTCTTGACTTCAGACCTTACAGCTGTACCATTGAGCTGCTTAACAGCCCCAATTGAGGAATAAAGAGGCTAAGTTTAAAAACGTTGTGATAGGAAACAGTGGTAATTTCAAAGGAGAGGCTAAAGCAAAAGTCTATGAGAAATTTGAGGAAGGAGAGATCATTTTCACTTCAGGGAGATTAGGATAGAATGGAAGGCTTCATAGAGGAGGTACCATTTGAGTTGGATCTTGGAGGGAGAAAGCGGCCTTAGTGTCTCATTTATTGAGCTAACATAAAGCCCTCAGGGTCAGCTGCTAATTAGGGATAGCATGATTATGCAGACAGGAATTTCTTTACCCCAAGTGAATTCCAGGAACAGATTTCTCTTCTCTGATGACTGTAATAAGGGAGCAGAACTGAACCCATTAAAAGGAAAAGCAGACATACCTTATCACTTTTAGAATAAGTACAAAGTAATTTGGAGCTGAGGGAAGTAAAGGGGGATTTCAACCCACCTACACACCTTTCCTCTTGGATGGTAAGAAATCATTACCTGGTCCTCCCTATTTTATCTTCTCCTCTTGCTATTTGAGTGGTATTCCTCTTGATTTTCTTGCAAATTCATTTCCTGCCACCTATGATATTGACTTATTCATTAAGACATGAGATTTGTCATTGAAATACTAAATCACTTTTCATATTTCTTCTTCTGATTTTTCCTGTTATACCTTTTAACTCATTGATTCCAAAGTATCAATATACTCAGACAATGTTAGAGATTTTAAAAAATGAAACAAAAGAAAAAATGTAAATGCACCTTCATCCTTCATTTCTATCTTTGGTGGGTCTTAGGCACATAAGAAAAAAATCATTTTTTAGTTTTACATTTCAGTCTCAAAATCTTCTCTTGCTTAGGCAGTTTCACATTCAGTATCTTGCTTACTTCCAGGATCTTTTGAGGGAATAATTCAAATTCTTTGCTTTTACTGAAACTTCAGTTATTTTCTTTCATGTTCTTAGCCTCAGCATTCTGGATATTGTATTTCTGGGTGCTAATCAATGCCCTTTGATTTTGAAACACCATACTGCAATTTTTAAAATTTGATTTCTTGTAATCATGCAGTTCTGGTTATTTCACCTTAGAAATTGAAGGTTTTTTTCTTTTCTTTCAGCTTATAAAATTTGTTCTGTGATATAGTTTTCAAATTTGACTATAATGTTTCTAATAATTTAAACTTAGGGATTTTTTTGCTTTATTTTGGAAGACCTTGATATTCTCTCTCTCTCTCTCTCTCTCTCTCTCTCTCTCTCTCTCTCTCTCTCTCTCTCTCTCTCTCTCTCTCCCTCTCTCCCTCCCTCCCTCCCTCTCATCAATCCAATAAACATTTATTAAACACCTACTGCATGCCAGGTACTGTGATGAGCACTGGGGATGCAATTAATTAATATAAAGAAAGGCAGTCCTAGCCCTCGATGATGTTGTAATCTTTTTCAATACTGTTTGACTCTTCATGACCCCATTCCGGGTTTTCTTGGCAGAGATACTGGAGTGTTTTGCCATTTCCTTTTCTAGGACATTTTACAGATGAGGAAACTGAAGCAAACAGGGACTTACCCAGGGTCACATAGCTGGTAAGTGTTTGAAGTCCAATCTAGACTCGGGAAGATGAGCCTTCCTGACTCCAAGTCTGGCATTATTTTCACAATACCATCTAGCTGCCCTCACAATGTCGTAAGGGCACCCAAAAAAACAAAAGGAGAAGGAAAAGTGGGAATGGGGAGACCAGGAGATATCCAGCACAGGATTGCTGAAATGAGAAAGAGTAGAAGATATAGAGTGCAATTTGCCCCAAGATCCATTTTCTGCCCTCTACAAAGGAATACATTCAGGGAAGTTTGGTAGATCTACCCTCCAATCAAGGGACAAGGAGACTGAGGTAGTTCGTGTCAGTCAAGGTTTGAGTTAGCATATCTGTGTATTTTTTCATATTGTTTCTCATGCCTAACCTCATTTCTGGCTCTTAGAATTCTGAGCTTCCTATAAGACACAATTCAAGCATTACCTTCTGCAAGAGACTTTTAGGTAGCAGGCAGATATTCATCTCACTGTTTTCAAAGGAGGCTTCTTTTAGTGTAGTTAATTATATCTTAAATACTTGATGGAATTCAGTTACAATTCCACTTCTTTTTTTTCTTTCTGTCCTTTGGGAGTTCATATACAGCTTCCTCAATTTATTTTTCTATGATCAAGTTGTTTGAATCCTCTCTTCTCTTTTCCACAAATCTGAGTATCTTTTTTTGGCAAAAATTGACCTATTTTATTTAAATTTTAATTTTGTTGGCATATATTTGGATGTAATCAATTTTTGATAATTTTGATATTCTGTGAATATCCTTCATTTTTATTGTTTTAATTTATTTTTCTCTTTTTTAGAAATTATTTGTATTGGATATGCTTGTCTACATATCAAGAACTCACAAATCAGTTTTGAACATTTCCTTACTCCATTCTGTGTGAATGAGATCAATCTGATTAAAAATGTGAATTCAATGAAAGAGAAATTCCTAAGTGGACAGTTCATTCTTTGAACTTTGCTAATGTAGCTAGAAGTTCTAAGTTTGTTTGAAGTAATTTTGTTCTTCTTGCTCCATATCCATATCTCAATTACATTTTACTCTTTCCCACATGTGAACAAAATTCTGGGATTCATTGGTGTAGTACACAAATCAGCTTAGAAAATATGCATGAAACATTCCAAGAAATTCTGAGAAAAGTCAACTCAATTTAATGGAAAACATAATCAAGAGGGCTTCATCAGGTGTTTTCTATGTGCCAGGATATGAGCTAAGTGTTGTATATACAAAGGAAAAAGAGTATCTTTGTCAAGGAGCTTACATTCTAATGAGAGAAACAACATATACAGAAATACAAAATACAAAGTACAGTATCGCTTCCACATCATGATTTTCCCAATTGTAGTTTTGCTATCAGGTTGGCATAAGAAGTTGCTGTAAATGGGGATGATTTGGGGGAGGGGTGTTGCAAAGCTGCAGATGTCATACAAAGGCTGGCAGATGATATAGCTTTAACCTGCTTATAGTCTATGATCAAGTATTTAATCCAAATTTTACAAGAAGGCACTGTAAATACCCCCTAAAAGAAATTGTGTACCTCATATGAAAAGAGGGCCAAACAGTTCTGCATGGATTTTCCAGATTGTGGAGATGCTGCACCCCTAAACCCCAAAATATGGAAGGAATAACTATAGATGGAAGGTAGCTTAAGCCCTTGGAGGACCAAGAAAAGCTCCTGAAGAAGACATCTTCATATCTTAGAGGAAACCAAGGATTCTACAAATTAGAAATGGGAATGAATGTGTTTTAGGTATGGGGAATGGCCTGAAAAGGCACACAGATATGAAGTAGAATGCCACTGGTGAGGACTTTGTTGTCATTGTTGGGCTTTATAAGCTCAGCGACCTTAGCACACCAATGATCTTTGTGGAGTTTTCTTGGCAAAGATTCTGGAGTTGTTTGCCATTTCCTTTTCCAGTGGAGTAAGGCAAATAGAGGTTAAGTGACTTGCCCAGTTTCACATAGCTAGTAAATGTCTGAAGCCGTTTTTGAACTCAGGTCTTCCTGGAGCCACTTAACTCCCTAAGGCTGAGGGATAGAAAGTAGGAGACCATATTTTAAATGTAGAGTGTATGCAGAAGATAGGAAGGGGCCAGGTTTTAAAGAGCTTAAGGTGTCAAATAGACACATTTTTATTTGAACCTAGAGACAAAAGGGAGTCATTGGAGTTTACTTAGCAGAGAATGACATGATCAGTATAGTCTTCAGTAAGATTATTTTGGCCATTGTGTGGAGAATGGATTTTCATCAGGAGAGACAGAGGAAGCAGAGTTCAATTAGAAAAGTATTATAGCAATTAAAGTCAAAGGTAAAGAACTGCTAAACTAAGAAGGCAACTCTGGGAATAGAGAGAAGGAACTAAATGTGAGAGATGTAGACAAAATTACAAGATTTGGCATCTAATTGAATATACAGAGTGTTTGAGGGAGGAGTTAAGGATGACAATAATGTTGTCAACTTGAGTGTATGCTTACAAACCTAGGTAGTACCCTTCATAGTAATAGGAAATTTTTTAAAAGTCATGAGTTTTAGGCAAAAAATAATGAGTTTTATTTTGGACATTTGAGATTCCTTTCGGATATTTAGTTCCAACTGTCAACTAGACAGTTGAATATGCAGAAATAGAGCTTGTTAAAACATTGGATCTGGACAAAAAGATCTTTGATTTTTTTTTTTTTTTGCATAGCATCGTCATTCAAATCATGGGAATCAATGAAATAGCCAAGTGAGAGAGCAATGTTAGAAAATGGAAAAGAGTCTATTGAAGTTCTCTTTTGGGCAAGGCACTGTGTTTAATATGGGGGTCACACAGGTATAAAATAACACCATCCTCAAGGAGTCTGAAATTTAGTTGGGAAATGAGATTCATCATACGGAAACATAATACAAGTTGGAATGAGAAAAGAATCTGGACTTGATTGATCTCTTCCAGGTAGGAAGGCAGCACCTGATTTGGTTTTGAAGGAAAGAATCAGAGAGTTAGAGATGTGAAGTGAGTCCATCACAAAGAGAGAGGTTAGTTTGTACAAATGCACAGAGATCAGATAAAGAAGAGTGAGATATAGCAGGGTCAAAAGCAGATTTTGTAAATTTCCTGTAAGACATTATAACTTTGTACCTACTTTAGTTCTAGATTCCTAAAATGATGCAGAATGCTTTTTGTATTAACAAAAATACATTGTAGAGATATGTTAGAAATATCAGATATCAGAAATACTTACTGAACCCTATTGGGAGATAGTATGGTGTGATGGAAAGATAACTAGATTTAGTGTTAAAATAGTTGGTTTTAATTCTTAGCTTTGTCATATTGTTTAATAATAGACAAGTTGCTTTATTTCTCTGTGCTTTTTCTCTTATCTATAAAGGGGAGGAGATTGTACAAGATAGTCTCTGAGGTCCTTTATAATTTTGACATTCCATGATTCTATGAAAGCTAACTGAATTAAGCACTTGGAAGGTCACTGGTGACTTTTAGGGGAGCACCTACACTAAAGTAGTGGGGAAAGAAACTGGATTTTTGCCTCAAGGGAATGAGGACTGCTAAAAAAGTGGAGACAGCAATGGAACACTACTATTTCTAGAAGTTCATCAGTAAAAAGTAATAGAAAGAATGAAAGATGGTGCTTTTTTATTTTGTTTTGATTTTGTAAGCTTACTCATGATAAGGTAAAGAAGAATATATTTCAAAGTATGGTGAAAAGGACAAATAGGAGGAGAAATTGAAGAAGAAAGAGACTGATTTATGAAGCAAAATTCTGAAGGAAATGACATCAAGGACACAGGGGGAGGAGGAAAGACAGTCTCATCCTCTGAAACCGTAGAAAAGAATTACAGAATGGATATAGGTGAAGAACTTTTAGGTTTGGAGGAGGGGTGATGAGGAAGTTTATCGTGAATAGCTTCTATTTTATCAATAAAATAGGAAATTATCTGATTAGAAAAATAAAAATTTGAAGGTATAATGTTAAGGAAATTTGAAGATCTTTCCCTGCCTCTTAATAGGCCCATGTGACATGCTTGGAGATTTGGCCCAGCCTACAGCTTGAGTCACATGGAGCTCATGGTAGGAGAAGCTTGCCAGATGGAGCAGGAAGTCAGAGCAAGGCAGAACTGAGGCAGAGCAGCTAACCTGAGAGAAAGAGGGAGGAATTTTGCCTAGTTGAGTTTGT
This sequence comes from Notamacropus eugenii, assembly GCF_028372415.1. Classification (NCBI taxonomy): domain Eukaryota; kingdom Metazoa; phylum Chordata; class Mammalia; order Diprotodontia; family Macropodidae; genus Notamacropus; species Notamacropus eugenii. The sequence goes on along the minus strand of NC_092878.1, from coordinate 126,697,936 downwards.
TTGTGGGAAGGCCTAACAGAGGGAAGACTTGGGAATGTCTGTGTTTCCTGAATAGGTGTTGTGTATCAACTTCTTTGTTACTATGGTGGGTTTGACTTCCTAGTATTCGAATAAATATCTTGCTTTCATCTTTGAGGAAGGGAGTTATTTATATTTTGCAAATTTACCCTGGAAATACACATGCATATTCACAGTGTTTGCTATGGGTATTTCATTGGTGTTACAGAAGTACAGCTGGGAGTAAAAGAGAAAGGAGAAGCTTTGGAATAGTTTATGGGGGGAGCATGATAGATAGATAGATAGATAGATAGATAGATAGATAGATAGATAGATAGATAAAGATTACTGTATAGCCATGAAAACCCATTCAAGAATGAAGAGAAAGCATTTATAGTTGACCCAGGCCACAGGTTTTAAGAACTGTTTAATTCAAACCAAACATCTCTTCCTGCTAGATACTCCTTTCTCCCTGGATTTCAGAGAGACCATATTTATCTTAGTCTCCTCTGAGTTTTTTAAACACTCTTTTGCTGTCTCTCTTGCTAAATTCCCATAAACATCCAAAAGTGAGTTTGTAGTATTTTTCCTAAACTTATTTTTCCTTCTGATTTTCTTCCATCGGTGGCATCACTATTCACTCAGTATGCAACCCACATTTGATAAGATATCAAGACCTATTATGCCTCTCACATCTACTGTTATGACAAATCTCACATTTATCTCCTGTACTTCTCATTTCTACGAGTACCATATTATGCCTGGGCTAATGCAGTAATCTTCTATTTGGCTCCCATCTTGACTTCTTTCCATCCTTATACCATACATACTCCATATTACAGCCATAAAAGTCTTCATTATAGTCATGGCATTCTTCTGCTGAAAAAATTTTCTGTAGGTCTCTACTGACTGTGAAACAAGGTTCAAATTTTTGTTTTCTTTCAGAGCCCTACAAAATCTTAATTTTTCAGACATATTACATATTATTACTCACTATACATTCTATACTCCATCTTTCCTGAATTTTATTTTTTCCACATCCTTTGAACTTAACCTGTGTTATTCTGTTACCATGTCTTTGCTCATGCTTTTTATTACCTATACTTTGAATACCCTCCCTTAGAGGACTTCTCTTTTAAATTTCTAGCTACTTTTAAAAACACCATTAAAACACATAAATGTCTTGGGTGGATTATTAAAATGGATAATGAACTGGCTTTTGAATTGAATAGAAAAAAGAGAGTGACCAGATTAAATTTTGAAACTTCTACATCACTTTAAACTATCCCAACTTATTCCAAAAAAAGAGATAATTTTAGCAAGAATATAATTTCCATGATGCTATCTGGTTGTACATTATAGAATACCAGTCTCTGAAGAGTCAAATTTCCAGGTGACTAAAGAATAAAGAAGAGACAAATGATAATGTAAATGGTCCACATTGTATAACCATTGATGGCTTGGTCATAAAAGTGTCATAAAAGCAATTATCAAGTATGTATTTAATTGAGAAAGGAGCAAGGCTGACCACATAACAAAAGCAAAAAATAACTGATTGGTACCCAGAGCATAATACTAGCCCACATAGAATGACAAAAGACCTACTCTAGAGAAAGGTCTTTACTATGCTGAATGGATCACTTCCAGAGGATGTATGGCAGACATGGATAAGGATTTCCCAGGACACAAACAAGTAAATTGTCTATAGTTTGTCATGGTGAAAATGCATCAGTGAAATTTTAAATCCATTGAAATCCATTGATTGTCACATCCAGAAAACAGGAAAAAGATTGATGAGGGGATTCATCACTAGATGGGATACCATTCTATAGAAGGATTGGTGAAAGAAACTAGGGATGCTAAGCAAGGAGCTGAGAAGACTCAGCAGGATGTGCTGTCTTCAACTCTTTGAAAGGTTGGAAGAGAATTTAGACAAATAGTGCTTGTCTGCGAGGGAATAACTAAGACCAAGAGCTTGAAGCTCAAAAATGGCAGATTTTGTCTCAATATATGGAATATCTTTTAAACAATCAAAACAATACAAAACTTGAATGAGATTCCTCAGTGGATAGTGACCTCTCCTTCTTTGGAAGTCTTCAAGGATAAGCTAGATGGGAATTTCTTAGGGATATTATAGGGGGAATTCACACTTTGAACAGAGGTGGGAATCAATGACCTCTGGAGTTCTTTCAACTTTACACTTCTGAGATTCTCTAAGAAGAAAGAAAGCTTCAGGAGAAATAGAAATGATTTCTTCTTTATGTTGTGCAAATTTTTTGTTGGGCCTTTTGCCAAGGGAGCATTGAAAATTTCAAACTGAGTAGACTATTCTCTTTAGAATATCGGTAATGGGGCACAGTTAAGAAGAGGCACCATTTTTAGTTAATTAAAATACTCATTGACATGACTTGATTTATTGATCCTTAAACACATTCATTTCTGTCCCATTTCTTCTTGAGAGGTACTGTGGTTTGGCAGAAAGACCACTGGTCTTGGAGTCAGATTTGAATTCTGCCAGACTGCATAAAATCTAGATAATATTAGGCCAGTTGTTTAACTTCTCTGATCTTGGTACCTGATCTAGAGGAAACAAAGGGGAAAACACTTAGAGTAATTAACTCCATGAGTTGTGAGGATCAAAGGAAACAATGTGTGTAAAGCACTTTGCAGGTGCTAGAGGAACATTGAAAAGACCAGGCAAAATCTAGGGGGGATGCAGAAGTGAGGGGGAGTGGAGGAATGAAGAGAGATAGAATTAGGAGAGGAAGTAATGGAAGTTGAGGGGTAGTCAAAGGGTTTTAAAGATGAAAGCTCCTTTAAAGATCATCTTGTCCAACAATCTTCCTTTTATCAATAAGGCAATTAAGGCCCAGAGAGACCAAGTCCCTTGGCCCAGATCACACAGTGACAGCACTGGGAATTAAACCCAGTCTTCTGACTCCAAATCCAGTACTCTTTCCAAAAGACTTCTATGATAGCCTAGTTGGACATGCACAGGGTCACAGGGGATTTAGAAGAAAGCTAGAGGCAGGGTTACTGCAGGAAAAAAAGATTGTAAGAAGGAGTCATGCATCAGAGAGATTACATTTTAAGACTAAATAATAGAATAGATTCAATGAGGAAAATGAAGCAACACAGAGAAGAAGTCATATGCCAAGGTATAGTAAGTAATTCTCAAGTGGCCCTAAGTTAAATTCTTACTTATCCTATAAAGAATACAAAGAAAGAAAGAAAACTGTCCCTATCCTGAAGGAGCTTACAGACTAATGGGGGAAGATGATACTTTAATGGAGCTGACAAGGGGTGAGGGAAATACTCATTCTTGTACATAGTACTGAAAGCCAGGGAATGAACATTGGCTAACGTGGGCCCATCCTCAAGATGGAGGTTCTTCAAAGAACTCACTAATTGGAGAAGGGAGTTTAGGAGCAGAAGGAGAAGTGGTAAAGTCTGAAGACTCAAGGTTTTACAAAAATGAGATTCAACATGATACATAAAATACTCAGAATACCTATGGACCTCAGTTTGACTTTCAGCATGTTCTGAATTCACCAGATAATATCCAGCTCTCATCCTTGTTCAATGGATAACTAACTTCACATTACTAATGACTCTATATATTTTTAGATGGAAAGAAAGAGGAAAAATTCTATGAAATCATAAATACTTCATAAACTGCTTAACATGACTGAAGAACTTCTGTGATGATACACAGGGAGAGACTGGGATAGATAAACATAATTCAGTATTAAGGACTAAAAGAGCACATTATGTACATAGGCAAGTTCAAACTCAGGAAAAGTCAACTAATGGAGATTTAATGCAAGGAGGAGCTTAGAATACCTGAACTTCTTGCAGATGAAATATGAGTTAAACATGCTTTTAAAGTTGAAGAAAAACTTCATACTATGTTGACTATGTTATAAACTTAATCTAATGAAAGTATTACTGTGAAGTACTAATTTAAAGACCCAGTGACATTATTAAAGATAACACAAAAGTCTTAATTGTCATTAATAAAGATGATGATGATGATTTAAGGTTCACAACATGTATTACAAGTATTACTTAATTTTATTTTCACAACCCTGGGAAGTAAGTGCTAATATCCCTATTTTACAAATGAGAAAACAGAAGCTGAAAGAGGTCAAACGGCTTGCCCAGGATGATATACCTCACAGTCTGAAGCTGAATTTGAACTTATCTCTGTAACTCCATTTCCAGTACTCTATCCATTTTACCATCTGGCAGAAGTAGAAAAACTTTTTTAACATCACAAACTATGATCACTTGGTGAATTCAGATGGGAACCAGAGACCAATAAATATCAACTCAGTCTAACTGAGTTGTCAGTTTCATAGGATTTGCTTTTCTCCTCTTTTCCTTCTCCTCTGAAAATAAAGAGATATGTAAAGAACATGAAATCAGGTGTTGATTAAGTAAATGATCTAAATTAAGATCAGGTGATGTAATTTTATTTTTTAATAAATACAACTAATATTGTAACTATCTTGCAACTCCATATGAACAACTAAAGGAGAAAGAAGAAATAGAAAAAGGAAGTCAGGGACTGTGGATGTATTTATGTGTGTGTGTGTGTGCATGTGTGTGTGTGTGTGTGTGTGTGTGTGTGTGTGTGTGTGTGTGTGCATGGGCATGTGCACCTGTGTTTGCCTTTGTGTGTGTCCCAGCACTTTCTATGAATGACACACAGTAAGTGTATAATATATGTTTGTTGGTTGATTGATTGAAAAGGAGAGAAATATGGAAAGCTAGAGAAGGAAGGAGGACAGAGCAGATTATCAGAGGGGAGAAAGAGTGGGATAGACAGAGGGAAGGAGATGAAAGATACAATAGCATATTGAAAATATACCCACAGCATGGAAGAAAGGTACATGTAAGTTTGAGGGTTGATAGGAGAAGAGAAAAAAGGAGGGAAAGAGATTCTGTGGATTCTCAAATGAGAAGTAGCACACACCATTCTTTCTGCATTCATCTTAACTGTCAAGTGAATATTATCAACTGTTTATCTTATGGCTAATAACAGTTCACAACTCTTCAACAATTCTTTGTCAACAAGTAGGCAGTCAGTTAACAAGAACTTATTAAGCACCTATTATTTTCCAGGTGATAACTGTAGATGCCCAAGAGAAAACAAAATGAAAGAAAGAAAGCAGAAAAGAAGGGAAGGAGGGAAGGAAGGAGGAAGGAAGGAAGGAAGGAGGGAAGGAAGGAAGGAAAAACAAAAAATAAAACAAAACCAATTTCCAGACCACAATCTCCAGGAGTTTCTAGTCTATTGAAGAAGACAATGTACAACTCACTATGTAGGCCATGTAGAAACTTTGGTGGATTGTATACTGTCTTCCCCATTACATTGTGAATTCCTGGACACTAGCTTAGTTATTGCTATTATAGCCAGTACATATAGGGCACCAGTTATAAACTGTGGCAACTCTTACTTTAGGCAGTAAGCCTATAATCCAAACCTCTGTGTTAATACATATGGACAATTTCAAACCCAGGGGTGCTAGAATGACGCTTCTACTTTAAAAATATAAAACTTGCATTTCAAGGAATATTTTCCTGGGCATATAAATTGAATGCCAGCAGTACAAGAAAGTGCTGAACTCTACTTTAAGTGAAACTCCTCGTTTCATTTCTTACTTCTTGTCCTGTCCTCTGTTTGCCTACATAGGACACTTTATTTTTTTAAAATTATTTATTTATTTTAAGCTTTCAACATTCATTTCCACAAAATTTTGAGTTCCAAATTTTCTCCCCATCTCTCCCCACCCCAAAATGCCTTGCATACTGATTGAACCTTCCACCAGCGTGCCTTTCCTTCTAATACCCCTCCCTTCCCTTATCCCCATCTTCTCTCTTGTCCTGTAGGGCATAAATTTCTGTACCCCCTTACCTGTATTTCTCATTTCCAAGTTGTATGCAAAAACAATTCTCAACATTTGTTCCTAAACCTTTGAGTTCCAACTTTTCTTCCTTGATCCTTCCCCAGCCATCCCTACAAGCAATTCAATATAGGCTATATATGTGTAGTTTTGCAAATGACTTCCATAATAGTGATGTTATGTAAGACTAACTGTATTTTCCTCCATCCTATCCTGCCCCTCATTTCTTCTGTTCTCTCTTTTGACCTTATCCTTCCCCAAGAGTGTTGACTTCTAATTGCTCCTCTTCCCATTTTACTTCCCTTCTATCATCCCCCCACCCTGCTTATCCCCTGCTCCCCTACTTTCTTGTAATGTAAGATAGATTTTTATAACAAATTGAGTGTGTATGTTATTCCTTCCTTGAGCCAAATGTAATGAGAGGAAGCTTCACTTTTTCCTCTCACTTTCCCCCTTTTCCCTTCCATTGGAAAAGCTTTTGCTTGTCTCTTGTATGAGAGATAATTTGCCCCATTCCATTTCTCCCTTTCTCCTCCCAGTATATTCCTCTCTCACCCTTTAATTTTATTTTTTAGATATGATCCCTTCCTATTCAACTCACCCTGTGCTGTCTGTCTCTCTGTCTCTGTCTCTGCACACACATACACACACAAATATATATGTATCTATGTATATATGTATGTATGTACATGTGTGTATATGTATAATACATGTGCGCATATGTATAATTCTTCCAGCTACCCAGATACTGAGAAAAGTTTCAAGAGTTACAAATATTATCTTTCAATATAGGAATGTAAACAGTTCAAATTCAGCAAGTCCCTTGTGATTTCTCTTTCCTGTTTACCTTTTCATGCTTCTCTTGATTCTTGTGTTTGAAAGTCAAACTTTCTTTTCAGCTCCAGTCTTTTCATCAAGAATGCTTGAAAGTTCTCTATTTCATTGAATGACCATTTTTTCCCCTGAAGTATTGTACTCAGTTTTGCTGGGTAGGTGATTCTTGGTTTTAATCCTCGTTCCTTTAACTTCTAGAATATCACATTCCAAGCGCTTCGATCCCTTAATGTAGAAGTTGCTAGATCCTGCCTTATACTGATTGTATTTCAACAATGTTCAAATTGTTTCTTTCTAGCTCCCTGCAATATTTTCTCCTTGACCTGGGAACTCTGGAATTTGGCTACAATATTCCTAGGAGTTTCTCTTTTTGGATCTCTTTCATGAAGTGATTGGTGGATTCTTTCAATATTTATTTTGCCCTCTGGTTTTAGAAAATCAAGGTAGTTTTCCTTGATAATTTCATGAAAAATGATGTCTAGGCTCTTTTTTTTTTGATCATGGCTTTCAGAAAGTCCCATAATTTATTTAAATTGTCTCTCCTGGATCTATTTTCCAGGTCAGTTGTTTCTCCAATGAGATATTTCACATTATCTTCCATTTTTTCATTCTTTTGGTTTTGTTTTGTAATTTCTTAGTTTCTCATAAAGTCATTAGCTTTCATCTGTTCCATTCTAATTTTTAAAGAACTATTTTTTTCAGTGAGCTTTTGAAACCCCTTTTGCATTTGGCTAATTCTGCTTTTTTAAAGCATTCTTCTCATTGTTTTTTGGACCTCTTTTGTCTATTGAGTTAACCTATTTTTAAAGGCGTCATTTTCTTCAGCATTTTTTGAGGTCTCCTTTAGCAAGCTATTGGCTTACTTTTCATGATTTTCTTACATTTCTCTCATTTCTCTTCCCAATTTTTCCTTCACCTCTCTTACTTGATTTTCAAAATCCTTTCTGAGCTCTTCCATGACCTGGGGCCATTGCATATTTATTTTGGAGGTTTTGGATGCAGAAGCCTTCACTTTTATGTCTTTATGGTAAACATTGTTCTTCCTCATCTGAAAGGATGGGAGACAATGCCTGTTCACCAAGAAAAAACCTTCTATAGTCTTATTTTTTCCCTTTTTTGGGCATTTTTCCAACCAGTTACTTGACTTTTGGGTCCTTTGTCAAGAGTAGGGTATACTTTGGGGACCTGTAGGTTCTCAGTTCCTCCAAGGTGGCACAATCAAGGGAGAGGAGTTTACTCCCTGACTGGCCTCATGGCTGTGATTCAGATCAGCTGTTCAATTCCCCCAGGGGCTTTAAGATGAGCGCTCCAGCAATGGAAACTGGCTGCTGCCTGTGGCCACTGATACTGTTGCCACCATCACCACAGCCACCACAGCCCTCTGCTGCTGCTGCCTCTGCCACCACTACCTAGGGCTACAACTAGGGGAGGAACTTGCTCCCTGCTCACCAAGTTGGAAAAGCCCTCCCACTTACCTTTGAAGCTGCCTTTGGCACCTGTGGGTTGAGGGATCTGTGAACCTCCTCTATTGCTGCCAGGGATTCTGCCCCGAAAGCCTTCTCTGGTCCTGCTCCTCCCAGCACCACCAAGGTTAGGCTACACTCCCTTCCATGTCTGTCAGCCTTTCATGTCACCCTGGACTGGAAATCTCCTCCACTCCATCATTCCATGGCTTCTGCTGCTGTAGAATTTGTCTTTACAGGTATTTTATCTGCTGTGGGGGAAGAACTAGAGTATATGCATCTTTCTACTCAAACATCTTGGCTCTGCCCTCCATAGGACACTTTAATGTGGTCCCATAATTCTCTTTGAGATTGGTTTCCACTGTATGGACTTCCTTGACATGAGTTTCTGAATATGACCTCTGATCTCCCTTCCATTGCAGAGATAATCAGAATTTTTTCTTTCCACCCAGGATAGATCTCCTGGAATCATCTCAAGATATGACTATGTGTATTAGCCACTTCCCTTTGGCCACTTGTGTTAGGAAGCACTCTAGCACACCCAGGATGGTCTCCTAGCACAGGTTCTTTGATCTGCTTTATACAGGAAAGACAGCTTTCAAGGAATTAACAATACTTCCTTAATTAAACATATATAAGTCATTCAGTAGTTCAGAGGAAATGTTAACACACTGAACATGGAGAAAATAAAAACAGAGAAACTACAAGCAGAAAAATTAGCACAAAAATCAACAGACAGGGCTCCATCTGTCTGACAAAGCAATACAAGAACCTAAATACACCACTGGATGGGGGAATCACCTACAAAATCTGAGTAGTCAGGGGGTTTTTAGCAAGTGGCCACTCAAAGCCCAGGGAATCAAAAGTCCTTCTCATAAGTGAAACCCCAAAAGCAAAATACCCACTTCCTAGCATATATAGTTTTCATCTAATAGGCTCAGAACTGAAAGGTATCATAACCCCCATAACTCAGCACAGCAGTGAAGTAACAAGGTTCAAAGGAGATTGAGCTTTCAGATGTTCTCAATGAGCCTGAGAAACTGAACTCCAGAAAGAAAACAACAAAAAATCCTACTTTGCTTGGGCTTACATCATCAGCTCACACAGTTCTGCCTTAACCTAGTTTTGAGAACTTTTTATATATTTCTTGCTAGAACAAAAGTCAGTCCTAAGTGATGACCAAGAGTGGTTCTGAATGTGAAAGATGGGTGACCTATATTAGTGAGATAATATGCTAAGTACAAATTGACTTAGTAAGAATAGGAAATTTTGGAGGTCAGAGAGAAGGGTAGATGTCAGAATTTCCAAAAGTCACAAAAAGAATATGACAAAATAAAGTCAAGACTTTATATCAAGTCCCTTTAACCTATAAAACTGAAATCATTAAAACTTCATATTACTAGAATTCGGAAGTGTAGAATATAATCCATCAGGAAATCTACAAATAATTTAATAGCAAGTTCATACTCATACATTATAAGAACTTAATGGTACTGATTGTAATAGCAACGACCCTGGCATGCATAGAAGGGTTTGCTGTACAAGTTCTTAGATATGCTTTTCTAAAAGGAAAGCAACTTTTGAGGGGTCAACAATCTACTTTAATCAAGCACATATATCATTCATTTAGTTCAGAGGAAAAACTTCAGAGAAAATACAAACAGAAATTACAAGGAAAAATTACAAACAAAAAGACCAATAGACAGGGCTTCCAACTCTCTGACCATAAACAATACATACATCATTACCAGAGAGAGAAGCACCAACATCTGGGTTTTCAAAGTCAGGGGGGCTCCTTAGTGGCTACCTGGAGTCTTGTGTGGTTCACCAACCTTCTTCCAAAAAATAAGTCCCAAAGTAAAATTTTTCCTCAGAGTACATACACATTTTTTCAGATCTGGAGGGCATGACCCTCATGACCCAGTGCCTCATTAGAAATTAACAAAAGGTATCTGAGGCCTAGGTCTATTAACGGGTAGGGATGATCTTTAACACTCTCTCTCCTCCACCCCCCATTAACCTTACATTAAGATTACAGTGGTCAGTTCAATTTAGTTCAAACTGGGAAGAAAAAAATGTCCAAATGATAGCTAAAACTAGATGTTGTTCTTTGAGATGACATGGCTTATTGTACCAGTTCAGGATATGGTGATTGGAACTGAATCTTATTGCAAACAAGTACATAATAATGTAGACTGTGTCAGGTAAGTGATAAGATAATAACACAAACACATGGATAATATATGATACTGGGTTGCTGTGAATTATGCCATTTGATATAAGAATATTTCTGATATTTATAATCAGATAAAAGGTAATACATGCATATAATATTAAATAGAATGCAAGCTCCTTCCAGGCAGGGATCATTTCATATTTGTTTTTATATCTATGGCACATAGCAGATATTTAATAAATGGCTATTGATTTATTGAATACATGTAACAAATAATTATGTTTGAATATAATAAAAAGTACTGATAAAGAGTCATAACAAATTTACAAATTCATGCTAAGAAATCAGTAACTGCACTGTTGGGTAAAGTTCACAAAATCAATGTTCCTCTTGGTTTGCTGTTTCAATAAGCAGAAATATCAGAAAAGTATTCACAATGAATAGAAAATAACATGTGAACTCAATGGCAAAAATAAACGAAATATAAAATTGGAGGGAACAGAAACATAAAACATTTTGGTGATCAAGTTTCTTCCAGATATAGAAATTAACCACTGCAACAGAGAATTCATTGAACATTATGAATTAATTCAGAAGGCATTACTTCTGTAAATCCATCACAAAACCAGGAGGCTTAACTATCAGTAAATAATAAATTTCAGCAACATAGTAAATATTCCTTTGTTATAATCTCCAAAGATGAAATAAATAGAATGGAATAGAAAAATATCAGTAACAATGAAGATATTCTAGTGACTTTTATCCGAAGGCCTCAATATGTTACATTCTGATTTTTTTTTTAACTTTAAGCAAACATTAGTTTTTGTGCAGACAAGTAAGAAGTTTGTTTAAAGTCTTAAAAATTCCGTAGAAAAAGAAATGTCATGTTGTACTCCCTTTGTAGATATCTCAGCACAAATTCTGGTCAGAAGATCCCAAAGGGTTAAAGTGGGAGATTCAGGTTAACAGGAAAAAAATACTTTAAAAGGGAAGGCTAGATTGAAGAGAAGCCTGAGAAGGGAACGAATGAACAGTGTTGGGACTCTAACAAAGTCCATTTCAGCTTTAAACACCCCTTTAGCTAATATTCGTTTTATATGACTTTAATTGATTTTGTTGTGAATATATATCAAGGACATTTTTCAGTTTCATAAAAGTAGTTGCCTTGTGAGATGGTTAGCTGAGTTCTCCTTTTTTTTCCCTGCTGCTTTCTGAGGGATTTAAAAAAAAACACACCTACTGTATTTCAACAGATGCAACTGGTTGCCAAAATGGCAGTTTTTCTCTGAATGGGAAGTTAATCTGTAACTCAATGGCTGATTCTAATTTGCTTCCCCAGATCTCTTGGGAACTTCGAAATCAAATGACTAAACTCATTTGCTATAATATATATTTGTATCTGTATGCATGTATAGGCAATTGCCAGTCATCTTGACATGTCTTGCCAATGGACTCCCATGACTCTGGAGGATAGAGTGAGGTTGATGACTGCATCACACTGCCTCACCTACTCCCAATTCACTTGCAAGTGAAGAATTGACTTGGTCCTCCTCTACAGTGAAGGATGAACAAAAATGATAATCTCATTAATTTACATGGATTCAAAGATCATTTCTATGTAAATAATGTCCAGATCTCTATTTCTGGTCTTCATTTCTTTTCTGAACTCTGATCTTATATCCACCATCCTCTTCTTTGGTTTTTCAGGTCACCAAACTATATGTTCTCATCAACTCTTGCCTGGGTTATTGTACTAGCTTTCTCATGAATATCAGTATTTTAAATCTTTCCTCTCTCAAAACCACCCTCTAAACAGTTACCAAAATCATCTGCTAAAGAATAAGATTGAGTATGCCATTCCATTGTTCAAAAATCTTGAGTTATTTCTTATTGTTGCTAGGACAAAATATGGCTAGTGATAATAGTGACAACAAGAATTTTTGTAATGTTTTAAGGGTTTGTAAAGGACTTGCTGCCAAAGACCAATGTTTTGGACCTGCTATCATGGGGCTTTCATTAGGCAATTAAACAATGAATTAATCAGCAAGCATTTGAGCTAAACACTGGGATTACAAAGAAAGGTGGAACGAACCACTACCAAGAGGGGATCTATATTCTCATAAGGAATCTACCTGGGGTGCAGAACCTGTGGCCCCAAGGCCACATGTGACCCTCTAGGTCTTCAAGTGTGACTCTTTGACTGAATCCGAACTTCACAGAACAAATCCTCTAAATAAAAGGATTTGTTTTGTAAAACTTGGACTCAGTCAAAAGGCCACACCCAAGGACCTAGAAGGCTTCACTTGACCTCCAGGTCACAGGGCTGATCAATACACTATGTACATTCAAAGTAAATACAAGGTAACCTAAGCAGGAAAGGTGCTAGTAATGGAGAGAAAAGCAAATGGTCTCCCTCCTGCAGGAGTGAAAAAGGAGTTCATTCTAGCAATGGAGAAAGGAAATGAAGTAGATTCTAGTATTATGTGTATGATCCCTAACCACACATTCAAAATGTATGTGTGTTATATATGTATGTATATATATATATATATATATATACATATGTATATATATATATATATACATATATATATGTGTATATATGTATATATATATATATATATATATATGTATATATATATATACATATATATATATATATATATACACACAATGTTAGCTCCTATTATTCTATCTGTAGAATGTAGGGTTCTTAAGAGTTGGATTTATCATATTTTTCTTTTGTTGTAGCCAGATCCTAAACTAGAGTTTTGCTTAAAATAAGTTTTAAAATAAGGAGGATGGGGGGGGGGGGGAGTAGAGGGAAGAAAGAGTGGAGGAATAATTCAAAAGTGCTGATTGAAATGAGAAGTTCTGCTCCAGTCAAGTAAGTATGGTTTTGAGTACCTAATACTAACTTGCTAGGCTCTTCAGAGAAGTCCTGTGGGTAAAACAAAGGGGGCATCAATGATTCAGTTCTTGAAATGCTTGTAAATAAATTATTTTGAATGTGTGGTTAGGGATCATACTTCTAAACCCAGATCAAAGTGGATCTCTGGCAACTCAAGGAGTCAAGAGAAATTTTTAGCTTGGTCCAAGGAATAAAATCCAAGTCTATCAAATATGCATTTATTTAACTCTCTCTATATACAAGGCACCATGCAAGGCACTGAGGATACAAAAACAAAAATGAAAACAGTCTCTTCATCAGGGAACTTACATTGTACTCTGAAAAACAACCCACACAGAGATAAGAAAACAGGTACGTACACATGCATGTGTGCACATAAATACCTATACACACATACACATGCAGATACACACATATATACATTATCCTGGATACATACACACATACATACAATATATGTATAACACATACACACATGCATGCATGTATGCATGTATATGTATGTATGTATGTATACATCTGGGATAAATAGATAGTTATTTCAGGCACCAACAAAGCACTAACAACTATGCCTATATGTGTGTTCATCCAACTATGCCTATAAATAGGCAAGGAAGAGGGTGAACTAACATAAAAGGACAGTGAAATCAATGAAAACTTTTAAGAGATTCTCTAATGTTTCTACCCTGCATCAAGCTAAATGGAGTCACATGAGGAGGGTGTTTTAATTCTATCTCTCTACCTCTCCATCTGTCTGTCTGTCTGTCTCTCTCTCTCTCTCTCTCTCTTTGTTTCTGTCTCTGTCTCTGTCTCTCTCTCTCATTAGAATTCTTCTACTAGATTTTGTGGAGATGACTACATATTGTTCCTCTTTGGTTGAGATACCAACACCAAATGCAGAATTAATAACAATTTGATCCTTAATGTTTTGAATTACATAATGAATTTTTGAATAAATGAAGGCATTAAAATTCATATTGTTGGATCAGTTTCTCAAAATCCAATCAGATATCTCTAAATATTTCTAATATTACCCCAAAAATGCCTGTCAGTCTCCCAAAACAAATCATTCTAAATTCTAAAATTCTAACGAGGATATTTTGTCCCTTTCTGATTTGTAAAAGTTAAAAAAGGAGGGGAGGGATTTGGAAGAAGATAAGAACTTTTCAGGATGACTGATTCTTGATCTGTATTATTTCTGTATTTGGATATGTTTTATGTAGTTAATTCCTGAAATTTCCTTTTCATTTCTAAGTAAAACTGAACAGTTTCATGTAGTGTAGCATACAGGTATAATATTTATATTTTACACTTGATTCAATGACAATATTTGTGGTTATTTCTACAGAAAGTTGTGCATTACCTGATGATTAGCTATGTAATCCATATTTTAACATCATTAAACAACAAACTAGATTCCATCTAGTTCCTCTTAATGTGTAAGCAGCTTTTCCTAGGCATGTAACTGGGTATAAAGGTATGATTTGTGTATATGGATTTTGCCCTGTGATTCAATCATATTATTTTTTCTTAATTTTTAAAATGAAAAAATATTTATTTTCTCCCTTTCTATTATCCTCCTCTTCCTTCCCAATCCATTGACATGGATATTCAAGGAAAACAAATCCCCAAATTGATCATGTTCAAGAATCTCACTCTTCATTCTTTCCTTAGATTGTGTGTTAAAAAGGAGAAGATGAGGAAAGACTATGAATAGCGTGAGCTAGATCTTTTAACAAAAATTCATCCCACTTCTCTTATACTTTGAGTGGTAGCAGTGAAAGATGCTCAAGCCTAAAGATAAGTATCTGCAGAGAACTTTGTGGGACCTCTCCCTGGATTTTTTTCGGGTTTCATCCTAGATACTGAAATAGATGTATGTTCATATGCTATTCTCATAGTTACCTACACACATGCAACTGAAGATGTGAATTACTCCTGAGTAACAATTAAGTTTTCCAAAAATAAATTCCACACATTGAGAAGCAATATGTGATAAGGAGAGAGAGAGCTGGGCTTAAATTTTGCCCCAGAGGCTTAGTGCCAGTCTGACTGAGCAAATCACTTTACCTCTCAGTGCTCCAGACAATACGCTAAGATGTTAAATTGTATAGCAGGAGCTAATCTTCATTGGTAGATGCTGTTTCCCTACTTGGGAGTTTCCCAAACAAATGAAATCACAATAGAATCTAACCCTCTCACTTCTAATGCATACATATATCCATACATACATACATACACACACATGCATATACATGCATATGTGTTTCACATTTAGACATTTTTCAAAATAAGGTTTGATTTGAAATGACTTTGTGTAACTGAAAAGAAAACTGTAGCTGAGATGTCCTCATCTGTAAAATGAGAGAATTAGACTTGATGTCCACTAAGGTACCTTCTACTTTTAAAATGGTATCTATGCCAATCTCACAATTTGGATGTTATGTTCTTTTTAAATTACATTTTTTTGTTAACATTGTTTTATAAATTGCAATAATTTCATGATTCCCACTGCTCGTTGATATTTCCTATAAAAAAGTAAGCAAACTCTTCTGATACTGCAACTGTGGCTTACAAAATATTGACATGCATAATCTACAACCTTTCCAAAAGGATGGAAGACATATTCCAGGTCAGTGATATGAAAATAACATATTGGGCACTATCCTGGAACTGAATTCTAATTCCTTTTAATTGTGTCCTTTAACTATCTATCTATCTATCTATCTATCTATCTATCTATCTATCTATCTCTATATGTATCTATACATATATATCAACCTATACATATAGATGTATATCTGTATAATATATATCTCTATCATCTATCTATCTATCTGTCTATCTATCTATCTATCTATCTATCTATCTATCTAAATTTACTTGACTTTTTTCCTCACTCAACATCATTTCATGTCTCCCCATGTTTCTCTCATGCTAACCCCATACAATGCAAAACTTAAGTAGATGAGGAACAGATATAACTATATAGCATAATACATAAAGTACAATATAGCATATTATTAATATAATATAGCATATGTTAGACTTGGAATCCATTGAGTTAATCCAGCAGTGTTTAGATCTTTGACAAACCTTGTCATGGATCAATGAAATGGTCTCACAATTGAATAAAAGGAGATTGCAATTTGGAGACTGTGAAGCACATTTGTGGATGCCATGCTGTTACTCTGAGTCCCCAAATTCATTGTTTAAGAGCATATTTTTCTGGTGAGGCTATATGGAGCTACACATCATTGAATGCCATGGAAGGAAAATGGGAAGGCATATGATTGATGTAAGTTGGCTACAGCATATCAGGAGCAATCATTCATGTACAAAAAAAGGGCATATATCATAGATCTAGAAACAGAAGGGATGTCAAATGTCATCTAATCTAATCCTTTCATTTTTACAAGGAGGAAACTGGGTACAAGGGAAATTAGGTGACCTCCACAAGGTAACACAGATAGAATTCATGAAACTCACAAAGAAGTTCTGAACCCATGTCCCCTGACTCCAGGACTATTGCTTTTCCTCGTGGATAATTCAAAAAGGAGGTAGAAGCAAAGACTAGAATAAGGACCACCTGGAAATTTTACTTTGATATCTTCAAAATATACATGAATAAAAGGCAGGTTCCTATGGAGACTTTGCAGAAACCCATGAATAATAGTCCCACAGGAATAGAAGACTTCTAGGAGTTGCCATTTGCAACAATTAAGGGAGTATTGCCATCAGTGCACTGAAGTACATAATTACTTTACTTTAGTCTTATGAAAAAAATAACTGTGTCAACCATAACAAAAATATGAAAACAATTATTTATTCTAATTTTCTCCCCATGGTCTGACCTATGATTTCACTGCTTTAGGGAACTTACAGTCTGCCAATTCCCTCAATAAAGATATATCAGCAAACTTATTATCCTGGACAGTTGCCTGCAGCATCAAGGAGTCATGTGACTTGCCCTTGATCCTACAACTAATGTATGCTAGAAGTAGGACTTGAACCCTGGTCATCATGACTTCATTGCTAGCTTTCTAACGATTATGCAATGTGACACCCAATTTATTCCATTTTCATTTGGAAAAACTATCTTTGCTTTTCTTTCTAAATATTTAATATTTTATGATGAATATGTTTTATGATTATGTTTCAAGACCTTGACTCTGTTTTTCAACTGCTCAAAAATAATCAAGGAACAGTTATGTAAAATACTCACTACTTGTTTAAGAAATTATTGCAGTTAATTGTTGTCTACATTCCGATTTTTCTTCTGACTTTGCTAACAAATTTGGCCTGTTTTGTTGAAAACTAAAAACATACCAATATCTGTCATACCAAATATATATATATATATGTGTGTGTGTGTGTGTGTATACAAATGTATGCACACACTTGTGTGTTTGAGCATACACATATATGTAATATACATATACCTGCATGTGTGCATGTATATATATATATATATACACACATGTATATGCATATATATTCATATGATTATATAGATACAGGTATATAAACATACAGGATTATGTGTATAAACAGATAATACAGATATATGCATTATAGAAACATAATGCAGATATACATAAATCATACATAGTTATATCTGTATATACGTATTCATATGTATATTTATGTGTATGTATATTTATCTAAGACACTAGACACTAAGAGAAATAAAGATTATGTTCTCTGAATGTGGACTTTTTTATAATTTTGACTTTTTCATTAACAATAAATGCACACGGGGAGGAGCCAAGATGGCGGAGTAAAAAGATACACATATGCTAGCTCCAAACCCACAGCCCATAAAATACCTATAAAGAAGAGGTCCCAACAAATTGGGGAGCAGCAGAAGCCATACAAAAATGGAGCAGAGGAGATTTCTGTTCCAGAGAGACCTGAAAAACTGACCCGAAAGGTCCCTCGCGCACTGGACCCAGAGCAGAGCCCAGCCCTGGCTTGGCTGCCCAGCACCCAGAGGAGCAGATCCGAGCAGGCTTCAGGGACAGAATCTCCAGCAGCTGCACAGGTCCCTCCACCCACAGGCAGCAAAGGTCAGTGAGAGGGGTTTTTCAGTTCACGGAGAGGGGAGTGGGGTGCCCCCATAACTCAGGCCCCCTAGGGAAGCAGTAGCAGGAGCAGCAGTGGACAGGGGCTCCCAGAGCAGGCAGGAGCTTGGATCCATTCTTGAAGGTCTCTGTATAAACCCTCTGAGGGAAGTGAGCCCTGTGTGCTGGCCTCGCCCCCACCTGAGCACCTGAACTTAATCTCACACTGAATAGCAGCCCCTCCTGCCAAAGCCCTAAGGCTGGGAAGCAGCATTTGAATCTCAGACCCCAAGCACTGGCTGGGTGGAGGCTGAGTGGATCTGGAGGTGAGGTGGGGGTGGAGAGGACACTCAGAAGTCAAGTAACCTACTGGGAAAATGCCCAGAAAAGAGAAAAAAAATAAGACCATAGAAGGCTACTTTCTTGGTGAACATATATCTCCTCTCATCCTTTCAGATGAGGAAGAACAATGCTTACCATCAGGAAAAGACACAGAAATCAAGGCTTCTGTATCCCAAACAGGCAAAATAAATATTCAATGGGTTCAGGCCATGGACAAGCTCAAAAAGGATTTTGAAAATCAAGTAAGAGAGGTGGAGAAAAAACTGGGAAGAGAAATGAGAGAGATGCAAGAAAAGCATGAAAGGCAGGTCAACACCTTGCTAAAGGAGACCCAAAAACATGCTGAAGAAAATAACACCTTGAAAAATAGGCTAACTCAATTGACAAAAGAGGTTCAAAAAGCCAATGAGGAGAAGAATGCTTTCAAAAGCAGAATTAGCCAAATGGAAAAGGAGGTTCAAAAGCTCAATAAACAAAATAGTTCTTTCAAAATTAGAATGGACCAGATGGAGGCTATTGACTTTATGAGAAACCAAGAAATCACAAAACAAAACCAAAAGAATGAAAAAATGGAAGATGATGTGAAATATCTCATTGGAAAAACAACTGACCTGGAAAATAGATCCAGGAGAGACAATTTAAAAATTATGGGACTGCCTGAAAGCCATGGTCAAAAAAAGAGCCTAGACATTATCTTTCATGAAATTATCAAGGAAAACTGCCCTGAGATTCTAGAACCAGAGGGCAAAATAAGTATTCAAGGAATCCACTGAGCACTGCCTGAAAGAGATCCAAAAAGAGAAACTCCTAGGAATGTTGTGGCCAAATTCCAGAGATCCCAGGTAAAGGACAAAATATTGCAAGCAGCTAGAAAGAAACAATTCAAGTATTGTGGAAATACAATCAGGATAACACAACATCTAGGAGCTTCTACATTAAGGGATTGAAGGGTGTGGAATATGATATTCCAGAAGTCAAAGGAACTAGGACTAAAACCAAGAATCACTTACCCAGCAAAACTGAGTATAATACTTCAGGGGAAAAAAATGGTCTTTCAATGGAATTGAGGACTTTCAAGCATTCTTGATGAAAAGACCAGAGCTGAAAAGAAAATTTGACTTTCAAACACAAGAATGAGGAGAAGCATGAAAAGGTAAACAGCAAAGAGAAGTCAAAAGGGACTTGCTAAAGTTGAACTGTTTACATTCCTACATGGAAAGAAAATATTTGTAACTCTTGAAACTTTTCAGTATCTGGGTAATGGGTGGGATTATACACACACACACATGCACACATGCACACACAGAGAGACAGAGAGCACAGAGTGAATGGAATAGGATGGGAGCATATCTTAAAAAAATGAAATTAAGTGGTGAGAGAGAAATATATTGGGAGGAGAAAGGGAGAAATGGAATGCGGCAAATTGTCTCTCATAAAAGAGGCAAGCAAAAGACTTTTTAGTGGAGGGAAAAGAGGGGAGGTGAGAGAAAAACATGAAGTTTACTCTCATCATATTCCAGTAAAGGAAGGAATAAAATGCACACTCATTTTGGTATGAAAACCTATCTTACAATACAGGAAAGTGGGGCAGAAGGGGATAAACAGGGTGGGTGTGATGATGGAAGGGAGGGCAATGGGAGGAGGGAGCAATTTGAAGTTAACACTCTTGGGAAGGGACAGGATCAAACAAGAGAATACAAGCAATGAGGGGCAGGATAGGATGGAGGGAAATATAGTTAGTCTTACACAACACGACTATTATGGAAGTCATTTGCAAAACTACACAGATATGGCCTATATTGAATTTCTTGCCTTGCAAAGGGAATGGATGGGGAGGAAGGGATGAAGAGAAGTTGGAACTCAAAGTTATAGAACAACTGTTGAGTATTGTTCTTGCTACTAGGAAATAAGAAATATAGGTAAAGGGGTATAGAAAGTTATAGGGTCCTACAGGACAAAAGAGAAGTTGGGGACAAGGGAAGGGAGGGATGATAGAAGAGAGGGCAGATTGGTGATAGGGGCAATTAGAATGCTCAGTGTTTTGGGGTGGGGAGAGGGGTCAAATGGGGAGAAAATTTGGAACCCAAAATTTCGTGAAAATGAATGTTAAAAGTTAAATACATAAATTAAAAAAGTAATAAATACACATAGAAATAATTGTTGTACTGCCTGTATCTTGGATAATATGTTTGGATTATAATTTAAGTTGAAGTCAAAATTCCCTTGCAATAAATGTTAAATTCTCACATTTTTCCTACATGATTTAGATGATTATTATCATTTTACTATCCTTTGTCTCAAATGAGATACAGTATACATTTTAACATATAAATTTTAAAGTTTTATATGGGTCTGGCACAATTGTTATCAAGAACAATAATTTTTAGTGAAGTTTTATTTTATGATATTTATATAATGTTACTGTGGATAACAGTTCTTTCATACCTATTTTATCTAAGCTCTCAAACCTGGAAGCCTACAAACATTCCCTTTCATTCACATGTTTAGCTCTCATTCATGTGATTATCACATATATACCCTGGTTAAATCCTGACATTTCTTATTCTTGTTAAAAAACATCAATAGAGCAAATTCCAATTGTGGTGTGGGGTGTGTTGATGAAATATTTTTTAAAAGCGTGTGGGTGGATGAGAGTCAGTGAATTCTTCCTTCAGAAATAAATGTCTGTCCACTTTTCATGTCACTAGGCAAATTGCAAATTTCCCCCAGCACTGCTCAGTTTCCAAGGGATTTGAGCCTGCCAATCAGAAGTCCCCCCAATGTAGCTTATTGCTTTGCCTTCCCATCTCTTGACTTCTTTGGGTCATTTCATTTGAGCCTCTCTTTCAAACCATCTGGGATCCCTGAGTGCAGCCAGGCTTAAATGCTGAACACCTGGCCTCCTCCTGTTTACTAGTCCTCTTTCACCTGCCAGCCCTTTGTTCCTACAGAAGATTGAATGGCCCCCACAAGTCTTGTCAAGCATGCAGACAAGCAGCTTTCCTTTAGTCATCTCTCTTCCACTAGGCATAAAATCTGGTAAATCCTTCCATTATTTCTTCCTCCCTAGTCTTGCTGTTCCATCAACTTTGTGTCCTCCAGGAGCGCAAAACCCACATCACAATTAAATCTAGAGTAAATCTGATACCTCTCGAATGCCAGTGTTGAGAGGAGAGCAGGAAAAAGAATAGCTGTGGAAAAATAAAATAAAAAAAATCCTACATAGAAATTTGCTGCTTATGTTCCATAATGACTATAAATCAACTGGTTTTACACTTGACCTGTTAAAAATTCAAAAGAAACAGGCTGCTAAAATCATGTGTAATCTGTACTTATACAAATATCAGATAGCTTATTCTCAAAGAGTATAAGCCCTGCTTGCCACCCAAGGCTAATTCTTTCCTTCTTTTTTTTCTCTATTACCACCCAAGTTTCATAGCCTAGCTCTCGAACTCCTCCCACACATCTAGATTCATCTTTACACTTCCCAAAATAATTTTGGTTCTGACATTCCCAGGAATATTGTGTCTATACCTCAACTTCCATCTGTTTCCTGCTTTTTCAATTTCTATAGACCATACAACTAAGAATACAGTGCTTGGCTTAGCATTCATTACTACTAATTATTCAGAAAACTTTCCAAACTGTAGCCTTTTTCAAGTTTCTTCTTTCAGTTAACACAGATAACTTTACTAGACAAATCACATTTATACTTCTGGATATCTCCAATTAATACAATGCCACCTTCCACAGGTCATTAAGAAACGAATAGGGACAAAATTAGAAAGATGTCAATGAAGTGGTTGAATTACAAGAACCAATCAATATATTACAGGAAGTACAATGCTGTCCATAGGAATCAGGAAGAGTTGGGATAGAGTCCCTCCCTCATATGCTGGCTGTATGGCCTTATATAAGTCACTTAAATTCTGAGAACCCACAGGCAATTCTCTAAGCCTGTAGATTATGGTGAAGGCCTCATTGTATTGTTATAGGGAATTTTCTATATCATAGAAACATCACAGGTCTTGTCCAAAATGAAAAGAAAAAAGTCAACATAACCATCTTTCTTGATTAGATATATCCGATTTCACAAGTAATTATTAAGCAGCACCTATGTGCTAGGTATTTTGCAAATCTTAAAGTGCTTATAGAAATGCTATCTATTACAAAGCTAGCTATTAAAATCTTAGTTACAACATGAAAATTCAACAAGTAAATCAGTATGTGCATCATTATTTAACATAGGGATAGCATGAACAGCTAGAATGACCAGGAAAGGCTTTGTACGGGAAGTGGCCCATTAGATGAGGAAAGCTACAGATGCTCAGATGCAGAGTGGTAGACATTCCAAGTGTGAAGGAGAGCCTGTGCCAAAATATGGAGATGGGAGATGACATGTTGTTGAAATAAAGAACATATAAAAGTAAAAAAAGTATAATAAACCTGGAAATATAGACCAGAATAATATTGGGAAGGACTCAGAAAATTATTCTGTTCCATCAGAGAGACAATAGGATATTTCCTCCTTGAACGTTCACCATTTTACTAAAATGGAAGGTGAAAGAAATTGTACAATGTGCTATAAGAATATTAGTTTGCTGATTGGGTGGAGACTGGGTTGGAGAAGGAAAGTAAAAGAATCCAGGAATTTAATTAGGAGCTCTTGAAATAGTCTAGGTGAAAGTTCATGAGGGGCTGCATTCATCTGATGTCCGTGGGAGTGGAGTGAAAGTAATAGATGTGAGAAATGTTATGAAGTTAGGATCTACAAGTCTGATTTTGGTAGGAGAAGTAAAGGGAAAAGTCAATGATTATGATGTTATGAACGTTCGTGAGTTTTGGGGGATCAGCTTAAAAGGGTCATCAAGAGAGAAATCAAGTTTTCTGGAATTATGGCATAAAATACTACATTGAAAAAAAACAAATAGACGTGGTGAGCATTGAACAACATCACAAGATGTGATAGTGATTATTTTATATTTTGAGGTGAGATTTTATTTTATTTTGAAGTGAATTATTTAATATTTTATTTTTCCACAATTACATGTAAAATAATTTTTAACATTTGATTTTAAAATTTTGAGTTCCAAATTCTCCCCCTCTTTTCTTAGCCCCTCATTCAGCGAGCAAGAAATTTGATATAGATTTTACATATGTAGTCAAGCAAAATATATTTCCATATTAGTCATGGTCTAAAAGGAAAAAAAAGATAAAAAACAAGAAAAATAGCATTTCAAAAGTATACTTCAATCTGTATTCAGACTCCATTAGTTCTTTCATGGGGATAGATAGCATTTTTCATCATAAAGTCCTTCAGAGCTATCTTGGATCATCGCATCACTGAGAATATCTTAAGTTAGACATATCTGATTATCATACAAAATTGTTGTTACTGTGTACAGTGTTCTCCTAGGTCTACTCATTTCACTTTGTATTAGTTTATATAAGTCATTCCAGGTTTTTCTGAAAGCATTTTGCTCATCTTTTCTTATAGCACAATAGTATTTCATCTCAATCATATACCACAACTTGTTCAGCCATTTCCAAATTAACGGGCATCCCCTAAACTTCATTTCTTTGCCACCGGAAAAGAGCTACTATAAATATTTCTGTATGTATAGGTCATTTCCCCTTTCTTTTTGTAAAATGTCCTTTGGGATACAGGCCTAGTAGTAGAATTTCTGGGTCAAAGGATATGCATGGTTTAATGGCATTTGGGTATAATTCAAAATTGCTCTGCATACCTGTTGAATCAGTTCACAACTCCACCAATAGTGCATTAGTGTCACAACTTTCCCACAGCCCCTCCAATATTTGTTATCCTTCCTTTCTGTCAAATAAGCCAATTAGACAATTGTGAGTTAGTGCCTCAGAACTGTTTTAATCTACATTTCTCCAACCAATAGTGATTTATACCATTTTTTTCATAAGGCTATAGATGGCATTGATTACTTCATCTGAAAACTGACTGTTCATATCTTTTGACCAAATATCAGTTGAGGAATGGTTCTTATTTACTATGACTTTAACTTCTGTATAATTGAGAAATGAGGCCTTTATCAGAGAAACTTGCTTCAATTTTTTCACAATTATAATTTCTCACTGTTTCTGTCCATCCGATTTCCCCCTCTATATAATCTATTCTCTCTCCCTCACCCTGTCCCTCCTCAAAAGTGCTTTTCCTCTAACACTTCTCCTAGTCTGCCCTTCCTTCTATAAGGTCTATCCTCCCTTTCGTTTATCCCTTTCCTTTCCTACTTTCTTATAGGGGTAATATAGATTTTTATACCCAACTGAGTATACATGTTATTTCCTCTTTGAGCCAATTCCAATGAGAGTAAGGTTCAAGCATTACCTGTCACTTCCCATGTTTTCCCTTCCACTATAATTTTTTTCTATTTTCACATAAAAGATTTATGTGAAAATAATTATCCTATTATACCTCTTCCTCTCCCTTTCTCTCAGTGCATTCATCTTTCTCTCCATTTAGTTTTATTTTTAGATATCATCCCATCATATTCAACTCACACCTCTGTCTTCAGTTTATATCTACTCCTTCTAACTGCCCTGATGATGAGAAAGTTCTAGTGCTTACAAGTATCATCTTCACACATAGGAATGTAGACAATTTAACCTTACTGAGTCCTTTGTGATTTCCCTTCCCTGTTCATCTTTTAATGAATCTTTTGAGTTTTGTATTTGAAAGTCAAATTTTCTATTAAGTTCTGGTATTTCCATCAGGAATGTGTGAAACTCTTCTATTTCATTAAATATCCATTTTTTGCCCCTGAAGAATTACACTCTGTTTTTCTGGGTAGGTGATTTATTGTTGTAATCCTAACTCCTTTGCCTTCTAGAATATTATGTTTCAAGTCTTTAAAGTAGATCCTTCAATGTAGAAACTGCTAAACCTTATATTATCCTGACAGGATGGGCTTGATGATATTTAGATTGTTTCTTTCTGGCTGCTTATAACATTGTTTTCCTCGATCTGGGAGCTCTGGAATTTGGATATAATATTCCTGCGAGGTTTAATTTTGTGTTCTCTTTCGGTAACTGGTGAATTTTTTTTTCAATTTCTACTTTACCCTCTAATTCTGGAATGTCAGGGCAGTTTTCCATGATAATTTCTTAAAAGTTGATGTCTAGTCTTTTTTTATTTTACTTTTTTTTCACGACTTTCAGGTAGTACAATAAATTTTAAGTTATTTCTCCTGGATCTATTTTCCAGGTCAGTTGTTTTTCCAATGAGATAGTTCACATTATCTTCTTTTTTTCATTATTTTGATTTTGTTTTATTTCTTCTTGACGTCTCATAAATTCATTAATTTACTTTTGCCTAATTCTAATTTTTAAGAAATTATTTTCTTCAGTGAATTTTTATGCCACGTTTTCCATTTGGCCAATTCTGCTTTGTAAGGAGTTCTCCTCAGTGATTTTTGCACCTGTTTTTATCATTTGGCTTATTTTCAGATGTTATTTTCTTTAGTATTCTTTTGTGCTTCTCTTACCAAGCTGTTGACTTTTTTCATGATTTTCTTGCATCATTTTCATTTCTCTTCCAAATTATTCCTCTAACTCTCTTACGTGATTTTAAAAATCATTTTTGAACTTTTCCATGGCCCAAGATCAATTTAAATTTTTCTTTGAGGCTTTGGATGTGGGAGCTTTGATTTCTTGTTTTCTTCTGAGAGTGTGTTTTGATCTTCCTTATCATTATAGTGATTTCTATAGTCAAAGTTTTTCCTGTAGTCAGAATTTTGTTGCTAATTTTTTCAGCCTTTTTTTTAGCTTTTAAATTTTTCCCAAAGTGCTTTCAGGGTGGAGAGTACACTCTCCCAAGCTTCAGGGGTTTTGTGTAGCTGTTTTTAGAGATATTTCTAGGAACCTATAAGTTTTCAGTTCTTCTAAAGTGATACGTTCTAAGGAGAGGTGTGTTTGCTACTCTTCTGACCTGTGGTCTGCTCTGTGAGTGACCACTAGCAGTCTCTTCTGTCCTGGAACTGTGAGGAGGGTCACTGCTCCACTATGGCTCCAAATTATGGCATGCTACTGCTCCTCTTTGCCCTAGGACTGCCACTCCAGCTTGTGACCTGGATCCAAGTGTGGGAAACTCAACAGAGTCCTGTGCCCAGTGCCAGTCAAGACACTGCTATAATGTCCTTATGACCACTTGACTTCTTGCTATCTGTGGGCTAAGGGTCTGAAAGCAGCCTCTGCTGCTGTTGCTGTTACTGTTTGTGCTGCTGCTTCAGACACTCGCAAGGGTTGCTCCTGGTTTGCTGTGGCCCTGTCTACTCTGCTGCAGCCTGCAGTGTACTGAACTTGACTCTCACCAAAGTGTAACAGACTTTTTCTTCCAACCTTCTAAATTGTCTTGGGCTGGAAAATTGTTTCACCTCATCATTTTGTGGATTCTGCTGCCAGAGTGCTTGTTCTGAGGCATTATTTAAAGTTGTTCAGAAGGGTTTTGGGGAGATCTCAGGCAAGTCTCTACCTTTTCTCTACCATCTTGGCTCTCTCCTTAGTGATTATATTTTAACAGACAATAAAGGACTGGTTACTGATATAAGACCCATTTAAAAATAAGCTGTTGGTGCAGTAAGAACATCTGTCTGTTATGATAAAGATAAAACTCAAAGTCAAATCACAATAATAAATGACTCAAGATAGCTGCAATCAAAACATGTTTAGTCTGATCTATTTAAGAAAGCTTTTGACTTTTAAAAAGATGCATGGTTAAAGGAAAAGATATTAACATGGACTTTCCTATATAGGTTATTAATGTAAAATAGTCATTGCTAGGTGACCCAGTGGAATCCAGTCTCATTCATCTAACACTTGATTTATTTGTAAAGTTGAGAGATATGGCAGCCAAGATGAACAATGGTTTAGGTAATAAAATTTATTTGTAAAACCTTGGAGAAAGACTGTAGTATGTCACCAATAGGACTTCTCTAACAATGATTAAATGAGGCACCATATCTAAGCCCTCTTTACATCAAACTAGTAAGAATCACCCCAAAGCCTATCAAAAAGAATGGAAAGAAAAGAAATTACTAACCAATAAACATTCATGGGAAAAGCAGCTGACATTAGGTGACAGCTAGGCGGTACAGTAGATATCTGGACCTAGAGTCAGGAAGATCTTACTTCAAATATGACATCAGATACTAGCTATGTGACTTAATCTGTTTTTGCCTCAGTTTCTTCATCTGTAAAATGGGGAATAATAATAGCATCTACCTCCCAGGGTTGTTGTGGGGATCAAATGACATAAGAATTGTAAAACACTAAGCAAAGTGCCCAGCACATAGGAAGTTCTATATAAAGTTAGCTATTTTTATTATTATTAAGAAATCAAAATCTCTTAATACAGAGAAGAAATACTAGGGGGAGAATAACAAGTGAAAACATCTCCAGAAGAAGAGAATAACTTTGATGAAACATAGCCCTTTGAAAGAGAATGGAATGGCCACAAGAATACCTAGTATGCTGATGTGCCCTAAATGAATTGAGGTAATCAAAATTAAAATTCTTAAAGAAAATCTTGAAGGAGGGGTAATCAATGGTTTAAAACAGATACTGGAGAGTTTTAGTAAAGCAGTTTGTATAATTAAAAAGAAAATGGAGGAGATATAACTTTAAAAAGTGATAGAAAAATATTCAATTTATAGATATTTTACAAAGTCAAAAGAATGTACCTATAAGCCAATACAACTGAATTTGAAGACAAAGTTTCATCAGATAATCTAGAATCAGCAGTCTCACATTTTTAAAAAATGATGCACAAAGAATCATCCAGGAAAATTGCTCCAAATTTTAGACCTAGAAAAAAACATGCATTAACAGTTTAAAAAAAGAGTGATGAGGAAGGTAAATTCAGCACAACCAGAGCCACAATTTTCAAACTCCTGATTTTTCTGATTGACGAGTAAATCTTTCAAGTATCCAGAAGGAGTTAGAGCAAAGAACTCCAATCCAAATTGCTCATGACTGCTCAACAAGAAATGAAAGGAATTATCAAAATATGATTTTAAAAAGTAAAAAAAAAGCTTCTACCTGAATATATCTTTTACATTCAAATAGGAAAACATAAAGGGGGAAACAATATTTTAATAAAATCTATTATTTTCAACTTTTTGAGGCAAATCAGATGTAAACTATCATTGAATTGCAAAAACACAGTGAACAAAAGTAATATTTAAGAAAGGCATTTGTACTTAAGTATCAACAAATAGACTGGAGAAATTAGCAGTCCAGTGTTTAAGTGCCATAAGGAGGTTTCCCCTTTATGACTAAAATAGCTTGGCATTCTTCCATAGTCTAAGGGTGATTGCAGAAGTGAGACAGCCTCGTGATTTAGGTGCTTTAAATGAATTAGCTTAGAGAAAGAGAAAAGAAGGAGAAGGCAGGAGCTCAGTATTTCTTTAAATCAGAGAATCTGATTCCAAGGAAGGAAACATGATTGGGAACCAGAGGGGGAAATTATGAACCAAATAAATAGCTAAGATTGGACTGGTGAGCATGTGTGTATATACACACACACACACACACATACATACTTATATATATACACAGACACATATATGTACATATATACAGTATGTGTACATATATAGTGTGTATACACATATATACATGCACATATACACATAGATACATAGATACACAATATATACATGCATACAGATATAAATGCACACATATGTTTGCATTCACATATAGAGATAGGGGTAGACAGAGAGAGAGAGGGAGAGAGAGGGAGGGAGAAAGGGAGGGAAAGAGGGGAGAGAGAGGGGAGGAGACATAAAAATGCTCCAGTTATTGAGGCATAAAAGAAAGAGTAAGTGGTGAAAGTGGGATAAAAATGATCAAAGAATAAATAAATATCAGAGAAGTTATGATTTTTCCTTTTCTCTTTTTTGGAAGAGATAATATGGCAGGATTTCATTATTTACTTCAAAAACCCTAGAGAATCATCCCAAAAAAGAGATAATAGCTTCAGTGAAGTAGTGTTTTACAAAATAAATGCTCAAAAATATTTTCTCTCCCATATTTGATTAATAAAATCCAGGAGGAAGAGAAAGGAAGATGAATTACATTTAAGAGAACAATAAAATGCACTAATTATCTAGAAGCTAATCTAACAAGATATACAAACATATCAATACTACAACAAAACAATTGTTCCTGAAATAAAAGAAGAACCATACACTTGGTGGAACATTCGGTATTCTTGGTTAGGCCACAACAATTTAATAAAAATTAAGATGCTACCTGAAGTACTCTATAGATTTAGAGGCATTTAAATAACCAATGAGACAGCTTAAAAATCAGACAAAATAAAAATATAATTTATGTGAAAGAATTAAAAAGACAAGAATGTCATAGTGTGGAGGAGAGTCTTGATGCTATGAGATTGAAAAGAATATTACAAAGTAAAAATTATTAAACATATGATAATGGATTTTTAAAAGTATGAAAGTGTATCAATGGAGTTAAGCAAGACCTAGACATAAACATGCCTACCAATTAAGTGTTCAATAAATCTAAGAGCTTCCAATAAAAAGAATTGCTATTTCACAAGGACTATTGAGAAAAATTAACAATCAACATGATTTTTGAATATGTTTACACAAGCATTTTACACTTTATATAATTTCAAATTTGTAAATATTTCAAATTTCAAATATTACATGTGTATAAATATGTACACATATTTCACATTTATGTGTTCTAAATATTAAAGAAAAGATTAAAAGAGAGAAGAGAAAACAGCAAAAAGGCAAGTAGAAAGTTATATCTTTTGTAATTACGGATTAGGAAGGATTTTGTAACTAATTGTAATTTGTAACCAATTTGTCACCTGACAAATAATAGGAGACATTAATTACAAAATACAAAGTAGACAATGTCATTTATGTAACATTCAAAAGTTTTGTACAACTAAAATCAACAAAACTCAAATCAGAAGAAAAAAATGACACTGATTTAGAAAAAAATAATTGCATAAATACAACACTTTTAATAAAAATCTGAGGAATTGACATAAGCCAATAAGATTAAGAACTATAATTTGGTCAGCAAATTATTAAAATTTATGAACATTTTTCAGCAGAAGAATTATGAGATATCCACAACCATGTTAAAGTGCTCAAAATCACTAATAATCAGAGAAATGCTAATAAAAACATTTCAAAGTATTTTCTCAAATATTTCAAATTGGAAAATATGGAGGAAAAGGGAAAACTCAGTATTGGAAGGGCTGGGAAAAGGCAGGCTTTCCATTTCACTACTGCTAGAGATAGGGATATAGTTAAACATTCTTTAAAACTGTAATAATGCAAGTGAAATCACTGAATTTTTAATTTGACCAATATTGTAGCATTGGTACTGCCAGCAAGTATTAATGTTGTAGTGTAGATGATGACTCAAGTATACGAATGTATTTATAGCAGCATTATTTTTTGCTCAAAAATCCAAAACCTGGTCAAAAAAATTAATGGGCACAACAATTGGAAAATGTCTGAAAAAAGTGTGGTATAAGCATGTGTGCCACATTATTATACCACATAAAACCATCTTGGCAGATGAGCTAAACCAGGTTGAGCTTAATCGGCAGTCCTCCAGCCTATTAGAGTAGGAGGATGTCTACCGCAAGCAGGTGAAGACTTCTCCTAGTGGAATTGGTGCACAAGAATAGTTTCCTTTTTAAATTTTATTTTAGACTCAAACACTAGAACACAAATAGAGAAGAGAGAAAAGTACCAAAAATATATCATAAACTTAAATATTGGAACTTAAAAAGAAAAGAAAAAGCATGTCATATTCATAGCTGAACATAAAAGAGGATTCGTATAATGTAACAATAAATTTTCATTTCAAGAAAGTCTGCATGATAAATAATACTTGTTGTGCTGAAAATTATTCATCTTTCCTTTACTTTCTTGTGAGTTCTTTTGCTCTCTGCTGTGCTCTTTTTAACTTTGTTCTTTTTCCCCTCTTGCCAGCCTCTTGAAGGTTACAATAAAGTTTAGATATGTTTCTCTGGAGCAATAAATATACACATAACACATATACACATATATAGACATATACCTTCCCAAACATATTCTACTCCTGATCTTTTTTTTATGTTTATGCATATCTCTTGTTTCCTATTCCTCCTGACTCCTCTACTTTACCTGCTGCCTTGCCCTTCTATTACTTTCCTACTCCCCTCCAAGGATCCCTCCTCCTTCCCTCCAAAGATTCCTCCCTTGTCTTTCCTCCCGTCCCTATGCCCCTACCATTTTATTTCTTTTGAATGTAGAAGACTTTTATACTCTTTTAAATACACACACATTGTTCCCTCTTGAACCCAACCCTGATGAAAGTAGTTTGCCAGAATTAACGGCCCTCTTCCCCTATCTAATTACTCTGTATCAATTATTTTTTTTGCATCTCATTTGTACAAAATAATTACACTTTTTAACTGTTCTTACTTTTAAAATCCATATCCTACTCTGGTTTTCACAATCTTATTTATGGGCTACCCAAATACTAATAAGAATCTTAGACATTCATGATATATATGTATATATATACATATACATATAAACATTATATATATAAACATTATATACACACATATATACACATATACATTATACATACATACATAAGTACATTGTTGTGTGTGTTTGTGTAGTAAAAAGTAAACAGTCTGTCCTTATTAATCCCTATAATCAGTCTTTGGTATGTACCTTATATTTCTCTTGGTTCTTATATGTCAAATCTTCTATTAAGTTCAGGATTTTTTTTTTTTATGACAAAGTCTTGAAAGTCTGAGAGTTTATCAAATGTCCATTTTTTTTGCATTCAGAATAATACTTAACCTTGTAGGGTGTGATATTTTTGACCAGATCCCCAGTTCTTTTGCTCTCTGATATGTTGTGTTCCAAGACCTGTGGTCCTTTTATGTCTCTGCTGCTAGGTCTTCTGTGAGTGTAATTGTGGCACAACCATATTTAAATTGTTTTAATCTTGATGCTTTTAATATTTTATCCTTCAGCTGGGGGTTTTGAATTTGACTGTGATATTTCTATGAGTTTTCCTCATGGGATCTCTTTTAGGTGGTGATTGATGGATTTTATCTATTTCTACTTTTCCCTTTTATTCTAATGCTTCAGGACAATTTTCTTTATTTATTGCTGGTATTATTGTATCAAAATTATTTTTTATCAAAGCTTTCAGTAAGACTGACCATTTTTATATTTTCTCTTCTTGATCTGTTTTCCAAATCTGTTGTTTTTCTTATAGGATGTTTCACTCTTCTATTTTTTCATCATTAGTATTTTGACTAATTATTTCTTGATCTCTTTTAATTTTCCTGACTTCATCTTGCCCAATTCTAATTTTCAAGGTGTCATTTCCTTCCTTAAGATTCTGGATCTCCTTTGGATTATTCGCATTTATGTATCTATTTTTAGTTTTTTCTTCATCTCTGTCATTTGATTTTTAAAGTCTTTTTAAAGATTTTCTATTAATTCTTGACAGGTGACCATTTGATGTTACTCTTTTGGGGTTTCTTTACTTAACATCCTTCTCTGAAGATGAAACCTGGTCTCTATTCCCATAATAGCTTTCTGTGTTTGGATTCTTTCTCTTTTGCCTGTGCATTGCTTGTGTTAATAACTTAATTTGTGTAATCATCTCTAGCGCTGGGGTATGGGGGATGGTGCCTTTTGGCCCAGATCATCAGTTCTCCCCTCTAGCCTGGAGCCAACGCCAAACCTCCAACCTCCTGTAAGTGCTCACAGCCAGGGGTTTTCTGCCCTGCTGCTTCTGCACTCACCAATGCTGGTTCCTTCTCCACCAGCTGCTCTTCACAGCACAGCTGGGTCTGGCATTCCTTATCAGCAGAGGTTCTCTCAGTCTTCCCAGGCTCAAATGTCCAACTATCCATGAGTCAAAGTTCCTTAACTGTGGCAGAGGCATCCTCTGAAATCAACTTTTTATTGTTAAAACAGAACCTAGACTGAAGGTGTTTGCTCTTCACAGGGACCAAACCTTATCCTTGGATTTTTCTTCAGATCTTCTCAAATTGTCCCAGGAAGACCCTGGTTGTGTCCCTATTCTTTTTTATCTGCACCCACACTTCGTTCACCCTAAGGTGCTATTTTAATTCTTTTGTGGAGGAAAATCTTGAGAGCTTGGTATTTTTTGACCTACTCTGCTATCTTCTCAGAATCCTCTCCCACAAAAACAATTTGTTCCAATGACCATGAAGGTGGCTGAAGCAGGTGCATAGAACTTGGTCAAACACTGAAGATGCCAAGCTCACCCCCTGAATCCTAGACCATTACTAGTTGTTTTGACTTTTGCCACCAGACTTCAATGTCTCAGGAAGAGAGATTACAGCTGATGACTGTGCAACTCTGTCTTACTTAAATCCAATTCACACTCAAGTCAAGCTATCACTGGTCTTAGAAAATGAAGGATGAAAATGCAGCAGTGTAGGGATGAGTATAGTGTAATGATCATATATCAAATGTGATAACATACACAGATCACTTTGCAAACCTATATCAATGTTAGCTATTTTTATTTGCAAAAGTCATTATACTATTATGCAGATTTTCTCAACTGTTTTCAGGCAATGTGCTGTTTAGGGGTGATTATGTGTATGTTTGTTAAATTTCATTGTGTGCAAATTTAACTATCAGATGGTCTGATTAACTGTCCACCTGACTTTATTGACCCAAAAGGAATAGTTCCTGGGAAGACGTATTGTTAGATTTAAATCTGAGAGGGAGCTCAGAAGCATCTGATCATTTTACATATAAGGAAACTGAGGTGCAGGTTAAGTGATTTGCCCAAGATCATATAGGTTGTTAGAAGCAAGAGTGTCAGACTCTGGGGAAGGAAGTGTAGATCAGATGATTAAGCAATTTCAGGCAATGAAAAGATTACTGTGAGCATGGGTTGGGGGTCAGAACTGATAGATAAGGAAGATCCCATTGGCAAGTGAATTGAGCCTTGATAGGAGCTAGGTATTCAAAGAAATGGAAGTGAAAAAGGATTATATTTCAGAAATATGGAATTTCCCATGCCAGAAATCAGCACACTATGGTTGGAGGGCCTAATCTAGTCTGCCTCCTGTTACCGTATGGCCTGTGAGCTCAAAGTGGTTTCTACATTTTAAAATACTTTATCACATGTACATACACACAGACATTTCCACATACATATATGTGTACATCATATATAGTTCTACATATTTAGTGTAAAAACCATTGAAAGTTCATAGGTTGTAAGAAAATACAATAGGTGGTGGGCTGGATTTGATCCTCAAGCCAGAGTTTTCATACCATTGGCCTATGCAGAGGCACAAAGTTGGGGAAGAAACATGTTGTCTATATGGAACAGTCAGTTCCCTATAGTCAGTCAGTTTGAATGTTTTGGAGAGTGTATAAATGGAATTAAAGAATGATAGGCCTCTAAAAGATAGCCTAAACTGATGCTGAGTTAAGTGAGCAGTTACATTCTACAATGACCAACTTTGGTAGACTTAGCTCTTCTCAACAACACAAGGATCTAAGACAATTCCAAAAGACTCATGAAGGAGAATGTTATGCACATCAATAGAAAGAACTATGGAGTCTGAATGCAGATGGAAGCATACTATTCTCTTTCTCCCTCTCCCTCCCCCCCCTCTCTTTTTTTTTGTTTCTCTTGGATTTTCCCTTTGGTTCGAATTCTTCTTTACAACATGGCCAATGTGGGAATATGTTTAATATGACTTTATAGCCTATATACCATCTTGGGGAGGGGGAATGAATGGACGGGGAAAATTTAGAACTCAAAAAAAAAGTGAATATTGAAAACTACAAATGAATATAGACTAGAGGTAAATTGTGAAAGATTTCAAATCATGATGTAAATACTTTTTTTCACTTTTATCTTAATGACAATGTAGACCCACCTAAGTTTCTGAGGCAGAGAAGTTCCACTACCAAACCTATGCTTTAGGAATATCCATTTAGGAAGCATGTTGAAGATAGACTGGAAGGTTAGAGATTGGAAGCTTAATTAGGTGGTTGTTGTAACAGTTCCAGCAAGAGGTGATAAAGACACTATCAAGTGTGGTTGTGGTATGAACAGGGAAAAAGGGATGGACTTGAGAAATACTGGAATTAGAATTGATAAGATGTGATAACTACCTGGAAATTAGATGAGGAGAGATGGGAAGAATCAATCACTTGGAACCAATGTGTAGGTGACTAGAAGGATGATGGTGTCTAGAAAGAAATAGGAAGTCAGAAAAAAGGGATAGATTTGAGAAGAAAGAAGACAAGTTCTGTTTTGACATGATCGGTTTGAGAGAACTTTCAGATATTCAAATAGAGATGTCTAGTAGGTATTTGGTACTGTGGAACTAAAAGTCAAAAGAGGGATGATGACAATGGAATGATGAAGCAAAGAAAAGTGCCCAAGAGTGATCAGAGAGGTAGGAGGAAGAGGAAAGAAAAAGTGTCACAAAATCTAATGGTGAAGAACGTATCCCAGAGGAAGCAGAAGTCAACAGTGTCAACTGGTATAAAATTATGTGGTTTCACATAACTGATTTTCTTTGTGGCAAAGGGTGATACTTTACTAGAGGGAAAAGGCTGGGTCTTGGGAAATATACAGTGTAAAAAAAGGCATCAATAAAACTTTAAAAAGAAAAGAAAATCTGCACTTGAGCTCCAATTAAGCCAGATCATCCCAAGAGCATTTAAAGATGAATCTAGAAGGATAACTGAACATAAACGGAACACATGTGCCAGCATTTTTATAACAACCGCATTTAGAATCTAATATTTTAGTCCTTTGCCTGCTACATGAGGAAGTGGAGATGGCACTAGATAAGACAAAAATGGGAATAGCAACTGGGCCATAACAATTATATAAAGAGGAAATCTATGCTGGTTACAACACAGATTTAAGGACAATGAGAGATTAAGTCTTAAGATATCTGAAAAGGGAGACGACTTGCAACAATTGAAAGAAATAACTAATATCATTGCCTCTGAAAATAAGAAACTGAGAGGAAATATATTGCCACAAATACCAAAGTTTTCATCTCTATAAAAATATTTATAAGGATGACATATACTCATATTGGTGGAATCCTTGATGGAAATATGAAAAAAAGGAACAGGTTGGCTTTCACAAATAATTTTCTGCACAAGACCACACATTAACAGTCCCATAAATGATGGAAAGGTGATGAGAATAGAATATTCTACTGTGTTTGTTATTTGCTATTTACTTTTTAAAGGTTTTAACTCAATAGGCCAAAATGTATTGTTAATTGCTTTTCAACAAGATATCTCTCACTATACGTTTAGATTGCTTGACAGATTTATCATCACATAACTATTCAATGATCCACTGGTTTTTAGGAAGTGAGCCATAAAGTTGTGATGTTCACCAAAGATGTTTTCATTACCGTTATCCAATGCAATCCCCAATGTAATAGAAACTAACGCTAAATGGTGAAGTTTTCCTGTAGTTGCTGTTTATAGATATTGTTATTTTAATCGCATCAATTCTCAGGTACTAAAAGGTCTCCTCCATGAGGCTTAAAAGGGGTCAGACTAACCATGTGATCATTCAAAGCCAAATAAATTCAAAATTTCTATTTTCCAGATTTTGATATGGAGTTGGATGGAGAGGTAATGAGCTGGCCCATCATAACACGTTTCATTAACACAGAATATAAATGGGAAATGAAGAGGACCCCTATTTGGGCATTATGTTGGAGAAATTATAACTCTTTTGATGATCTCAAGCTATCCTTTGAAAGAAAAAAAAAATCTTAATACTTAAATTCTTCTAAGAAAGTCCTGTGAGGAAGCAAAAGAGAGGAAAGTTGAGGGAAAACAGAAGAAAAAGATAATATCATTGAGGGTCTGGTCAACAGTGTCAAGTGTTGCAGAAAAGTTAAGGAAGATAAGAAATAAAGCCTATTGTTTCTGACATTTGGTTTACCTTGAAGAGAGTGGTAAGGACAAAGGTAAGATAGCAGGGGAACGGAAGGAAAAGGAAACAGAATAAGCATTTATTGAGTATCTTCTATGTGCCGGACACTGCTAAACAGTACAAATGTCTCATTTGCTCCTCAGAACAAGGCTGAGAGTTATGTGTTATTATGATCATTTTGTGATTTAAGACATTAAGGTAGATAGAGGTTAAATGATTTCCCAAAGGTCACATGGCTAGTAATTGTCCAAGGCTAGATTTGTACTCAGGTTTTCCTGTCCCCAAGGTCAGCAATCTATCCACTGCACCACCTAGTGCAAATCAACCCTCCTTGACCTAGGGCAGAATTTGGTACTTTTTCGTAGTCCAGTTCCATAGTTGAGGTGAGTTCAGGAAGCTGAAGTCTGACCACATATTCCCAGAAAGCAGCAAAGGATTGAGATACTCCCCTGCTGGGAGTCCCTCTGGATGGGTCCCTCCCTGCCAATTTCTCAAGAATTGCCTTCTTCTCT
This sequence comes from Notamacropus eugenii, assembly GCF_028372415.1. Classification (NCBI taxonomy): domain Eukaryota; kingdom Metazoa; phylum Chordata; class Mammalia; order Diprotodontia; family Macropodidae; genus Notamacropus; species Notamacropus eugenii. Next base: position 126,659,715 of record NC_092878.1, on the reverse strand, counting down.
GATCCCCTCACAAGTTGAGGGAATGGTTTTTCTTATGTCCCATCTTTCTCACCTTCCTTCTACTAAAGAGTACACAATGAACATGCTACCCCCTCCTCTACTTTTAACCTGGACCAAAGTTGAAAGATATTCCAGCCCCTGCTTGGGCCCCTTCTCTTCTGACTGGTGAGAGTCTGCTATATCTAATCCACTCCAGCTTTACTAAGAGATAATTCAAACTGTGCTGATATGCTTTCCCCATCATTTCTCCTACCTACCCTGGAATTCAACTTCCATCTCTTGCTCTGAAAACTGCAAACATATCAGCACTACTATTCCTAGAACAAATGTATCAATTGATTTCTCACCAAGTTCATTATTATGACTTCTCAGGCAAAAAATAATCATCCCAAGTCACTATTCCCCTTTATACATTGACTTCCCCTTTTCCAATGTAATCTCCTTTATGCAGCCTCTCTCTCTCTCTCTCTCTCTCTCTCTCTCTCTCTCTCTCTCTCTCTCTCTCTCTCCCCTATGTGTATCCCCAGTGTTTAATATACTCTGATTAATAGGAAATACTTAATAAATGTTTTGATTCAATCAAAACCTCCAATCAAGTACAACTCCAAATGTAGGACATTCCTAATACTCTCAATCCTGAAAAAAATCATTAGAAATTTTTTAAAATTCTGCATTTCTATAAAGAACATTAAGAGGTATAAGGGACAGAATTCCTCTGGAAATCCAATTTGAAGCATCAATGAATACCATGAGAAAAGAGCCAAAGGGGAAAAAATGGAGGATAAATATATCATACATTAAAGAAACACACACACACACACACACACACACAGAGAAAACTACTCACACACACAAACAAAAGACATGAAGAAAAACTGGGAGAAAACAATTATGTATCCAAGGGTTAAAAATATAATTAACAAAATTAAGATCAAAACAAAGTAATTTATTTAAAAAAGGACTCAATTGCAAACCCGAACAGGAAAGGAACTAAAAAAAATTAGATGCAAGACAACATTAGGAATATATAGTGTGTGGAGATGGCAGCAGAGGAAAAAAGGAAACACAAACATCCTATTAATTGGCATCCCAGAAGATCCCAAAAAGCCTTGGGGCACTACATATGAGGATCTAATTAGAGAATCCTCCACAGTGGACTAGAATGAGTAAGATTCTACTGAATACTAGCAAGAATAAATTCTAACTTGGATTCACCGAGACATATAGTCATAAAACTGCTGAACTACAAAGACAGGAAGGATCTTAGATGTACATAAAGGGAGGTGATGCAGTTCAAAACTAGCATTCTCCATCTTCGTAGTGAATTAGGAAATGAAGTCATCTACTGAGGGAGTAGAACTCTCAGTTTCAGGAGAAGGGAGAAATTTGAGATATCAACCATAGGGGTATAATATGGCTTCACTCAGATGAATAGAAGGGCAGCATGTTGTCAAGGCCCAGTTAAGGTTAGACGATGCGGTCTAGGAGGCAATAAAAGTGCTAGGTTTGTACTGAAAAGAGATTAGGGCAAGTTACATAAACTTTCTGAGCACCAATTTCCTCATCTGAAAAATAGGGATCAATATATTTATGACATATACTTCACAGAATTATTGTGAGAAAAGTACTTAAACATTATATAAACGTATATAGTTTTAAACAGTTAAATGGAATAAGACACAAAGCATTGCACAGAGGGTACAGCGAAAACTGGGTTAAAATTCTGTCTCTGACACTCACTGTGGTATAATTATGGGGGAAATCAATTAACCTGCATGAGCCCTAACTTTCTCATCTGTAAAAGAGAGCAAATATTGCCTATCTCATAGGTTTGTTCTGAGGTTGAAATGAGAGGATCTATGTGAAATGTTTTATAAACCTTATAGCTATGTAAAGCTTAGCTGTTACCATTAAAGTAGAGCATGGGTAGACTGGCCTATGGGAACAGAGCGGGGTAGCAGTGGGAAGGTGGCATCCATGGAGCATAAGCAGGTATTCCCTGCCTGGTTTCGGTCCAAGTGAAACCTTGGAAATTTGTCAGGAGCCTATTTCCAGTTATTTATGATGGAGGAGCCAGTATTTTGTGACTCTAATTGGCCACGGAGCCAGACAAAACCCCTGATGATTTAGGATTTGATGAATGGGAAGTGAGTGGATCTACAAATGGCATGATTCACCTCTCCTCACTCTCTTGCTCGTTTTGCAGAACTACCTTGAGTTTCCTCTGCAGATCCTATGAGGGAAGGGTTGCCCTCTTTCTTGTTTGGACAGCTGTAGCTGTCTCTGTGTCTTTATTTATACAAAACTAGAGCTCAGAAGAGAGATGAGGGCTGTATATGTAGATCTGGGAAATACCAGTTAGTTGTCAAGTCGTGTCGGTTCTACCACTATACTATCTCTTGCTTCCTTTCCCTCCTCCACAATCACATGGCCACCACTCAACTTCATTTTTATTTCCTCTCACCTGGTCCATTCTAATATTAGAAGGCTGTTGCTTCCCAAGTTTTCTCTCTCCAATGATCCCCCTTGGCATAACTTGATGTTCTACACTTTCCATACTCTATACTCTCCATGCTTTCTATAATACATCCAAGTGCCAAAGTAAAATTCTTGCAGAGCAAGTTCTGACCATGTTACTTCCACATTCATGAATCTCGAGCAGCCCCATAATATTTCTATAATCAGAGATTCCTCCACTTACCATTTAAAATCTTTTTCAATTTGGGTCCAACTTACTTTTCATGCTTAGTTCACATTATTCCCCTTCATGAACTCTGTGCCTTTTAGTCCTGGCATTCCTCCTCCCTCTGACTGGAGAGGGAAGAGGTTGGACATTGAATTCTCTAACATTTAAGAATTTCACCTCATCATTTCCCACCTGGATGACCTCCTGGATTTCATGATCTCCAGAAACTCACCATTCTACAATATGCAATCAGCTTTGAGACTGAGACCTCCTTAGATCATTTCCTACCCTACCTGTAGGATTTCATCAAACTCACATGCTGGTTATTCCCCATTCCTTCTTTTCAACTCTTTTTAATGTGTTTCCTTCCCCCATTAGATGGTGAACTTCATGAGGACAGGGAATATCTTATACCTTTATTTGTACCCCCAGCATTTAACACGGAGCCTTAGGACATAGTAAGTACTCAACAGATATTTGTTAATTATTGACTTTGGTCCAGCCAAAGTGGCTTACTTTCTCTGCCCAGAACATTGGTACTCAACCTCTGAGTTTAGATACTTCCTTTTATTTCCACCTCTTAAAATACCTAACTTCTTTCACAGTTCAACATCACAGTCTATAAAAGACCTTTCCTGATTCCCTCCTCCCATTGTCACCAACTAATTACCATGTAAACTATCTTGAAATATGTGCAACACGCTTTGCAAATATTGACATTTACTTGTATGTATAGCTCTGTTTTGTCCTGCTCCTCCCCTCCAATGGAGTATAAATTTTTTGAGGCCAGAGACTCCTTCATTTTCATCTTTATATTACCAGCATCTATAACAATGCCTGACACATGAATTCAGTGTTGGATTGGTGGGTGACCCAGGGCAGAAAATGATCCTACTGAGAAGAGGATGGCAAGATAGTAAATGATTTTATTTAATTCAGCAAATTAGAGAATGTATTAAACAGTGAATGTACATTTTGAAACTGCTAAAGAGTGGGTCAAGATTGTGGTAGGAGGGAAGTAAAGCTAGGTTACAAGTAATAAACTTAGGACAAGTAATTAAATCAATTAATAATTATTCATTTAATATCCTCAAAATTCTTTAAAATTTCTGAACCAAAAAGAGCATGGATATTTCCGTTTCCCTCTCTATCCATAATTCTTCTTCACCATCCCAACATCCCCACCTGATTTTAAATGTCTTTCAAAGGTTCTTCCAGCTCCCATATTATATGATTTTAATGATTGCTGTGCTTCTCCTCACTTTTCACTTTAGGGCTTTTAAAAAGTCAGGAGAGTAATTCCTTATAGATATATCATTACTATCAGGTAGATGGTGTTCCCTAGGTGATGATCTTGTAGTCAAAACCAATATCCATTTAAGTATAATGAACTGAGAAAAATTTGAAACATTTTTTCACCTCAATTATTAAATAAAAATGGAATTTTAAAAAATTAAAATAGCTGTCTACAAAGAAGAGACAGCATTACAGGAGAGAAAGCTAGCTTTGGAGTCTGAAAACCCAGGTTCAAATCACTCCTTTATCACATTTTAGTCCTGATTTCTGGAATATTTTCTACTTTCTGACTTGTAAATAATCACATTGAAAATTTAATAATCAACAAGCTTGGAAGCCACGTGGTATTGTGTCAGGTCTGGCCTTGGGTATTTACTAGCCATATGATCCTGGGCACATCACCTAACAATTGTCTGCCTCAGTTTCCTCAACATTAAAATGAGCTGGAGGAGGAAATGGCAAACTGTTTCAGTATCTTTGCCAAGAAAACTCCAAATGTGGTCATGAAGAATTGAATACAACAGAAACAACTGAAGAGCAACAATTAGCAAACTCCTTGAAGCTGGCTTCAGTACATCCTTGATCACAGAATTAAAATGAAATTTACAGAGATTATATAGTAAGTCAGTGGCAAAACAGGGACACAGGTCAGAGACTCTGTCTCATTCAGCTCTCAACAATCCATATTCCTCTCTTGAGATAAAGACTAAGTATTTTCAATATCAAACAAAAAAGGATACAGATAATTTTTAATTGGAACATCAAAGGGATTTGGTGTGAAATTGAATAAAAAATTTTCATTATAAAGATGAGAAAATTGAGGACAAGAGATGAATAATTTTCCGTAAGCAATATCCTTTCTCCCAATCAACTGTCTCCACCATTTGTAATAGCAAGCAAAGCAGTATCTTTTCTGTTTTTCTGGACTGAGTTTTAACCAATCAAGTATGTGCATGTGGGCTCCAGCCAATCAGATATGTACATGTGGGTCTTAACTAATCAGATACTGAGTAGAACTGCATATAAAGAGAGATCCAGTTTTGAGAAAGCAGACATGAGGAAAGCCAGCACTGAAGGGGTGAGTCAGCATTGAGAAGAAGAGAGCAGTGAGGAGATCTTTGGACCGAGAGAGGAGGCAGAGACTTGCTGAAGGAGCCAGTAAACTTTGAACAGGAATAGAGCTGTAGGGCAGAAACATGCCCATAAGACTTAGACCTTTTTGAGAGCTGTTAAATTAAACTGAGCTGTTAACATAGAGAGAAGGTGAATTGAGATGATAGTACTGGTGATATGTGTCAATATTGTTTTTGGCCTGTTGAGTTTTGTTTTCCCAGAGGCAGAAGCTGTGGAGAGGAGCAGTCCCCCTGAGTTGAGACATGGAGCAGGAGTGGAGAGCTGCTTATGTGTGAATCCAGTTGAGAGTCAGGAGTCATCAGCCCACAGAGGAAGTGTTGGGAACTTGGAAGTCAACCTTGAGTTAAGGACTTTACTTGGGTACTTCGTATTGATTAAGGATGTTGCTATGAAAGTTATTCTTTACTTTATTGAACAGTGTTTATTGCTGAATAAATAGAAAGTTCCTTATAATATGCAATTAGACTATTAAAGCAGCAGTCCTCAGATGTGCTGCCATGATTGGCATTATACCACCTCATACACCACCTCATTATACCCTGATGCATAAGACCTAATGATTGATCCTGGATTAGGAGTAGCTGACAAACCACAAACCTGGTGCCTCCTTTTCTTTTTTCCTTTCAATATCCTTCTAAACTGCTATTGCTACCCATGTGGTGAGCCCTTCTCTAGGACCAAAGTTTTCTTTCTTCTGGGGACTTTGCTTCTCCAATATCTGGAGAGCCTTCACTTCACTCATCTCCAACTTTTCACAGTATTTGATTCATTCCTGTAGGCCCAGATACTCCCTGAAGCCTTAAGTGATACTTCATTCAGGAGTTCTCTTTCCTTCATTTGTATTTGCATAGCAGTTCATAAAATTTAAATGTTCTTTTTATTATGAACTTAATAATTAATAAACATAGGTATAATAATAACAACAAGCAGAAGTGGTTTGCTGCAAGAGTTCTAGTCCCCTAAATGAGTTGTGCTGTCGTTGTCAAAGAAGCTGAACTGAGCTTCACTGAGGCCAGAGTCTTTACTTAGTGGCATCCATCTCTACTTCTCCATCTTCGCCATATCTCAGTTATATGCAACCCATGGTTTCATACTTCAGAAATTATGCAAGTAGAGGAAAAAATAAAGTTTGACAAAAAATAGGGAAAAAGCAGCTTTCAAAATGAAAAAACAAAGATAAGTAGATCATTTCAAGGTGTATATTTAATAGATGGAGTATTATATTTAGAAACCTCTCCATGTGTTTTTGTGGTGACAGGTTGAAAACAGGGATCAAGTAGTTCTTTCAAGTGTCCTAGGAATTCTGGGAACAAGTCTCTTTTCAATGATTATCCAACACTCAGCCATTTTCGTACTTTGTGTCCTTTTTGAGCTTTTGAAAAATCTGTAATTATAATGTAAATTTTTCAGTTTCAATAAGCTTTGTGTAGTGTAAAAACATTAAAAAATTGATGATCAAACCAGAGGAAATGTGACATAGCATGCTAGAGAGGCTTCATATTATATAAAAGATATTTTAGTAATAAATAAAAAGACCATATTTCCTCTAACCATGCATGCTTGCTCCTGAGGCATCACACTACTGTTGACTTTCCCATTCCTTCCTGATTATTACTCTGGAATACTGGGATGGCAGCAGTGACATATAAAAAAGTTCTGGCTACATAGTCTAGATACTGACTTAACCCTGCCTCTGCTACTCACTAGTTATATGATATTGGGCAAGTTGCCAGCCTCCTTAGGTCTTTGTTTTGCCACCTGTTCATGGAGCAGAGTGAGCTAAATGGTCTCTGACATCACTTTCAGCTCAAGATCTCGAATCTCACATGCTAATAACTTGACAAGCAACTATTTTATGTGTGCTGTTTTTGATTGTTATAGCATGGACTCTTGAAATTGCATATCAAGTCCATGGATGTAGTTTTTGATCTACCCACTTATATTTTTAAAATTTGAAATCATTCATTATTTTTTAAATTTTTATTATCGGTTTATTTTTAATATCCTTCTCTTTTTAAATTTTGAGTTTCAAGTTCTTTTTCTTCCTCCCACACACCCCCATGCAGTGGAAAAGTAAGAAAAATGATATCCATTAATTATGCAAGCAAAACCATGCAAATTGTATTTCCATATTAGTCATATCACAAAAAATCTGAAGGAAGGAATGAAGAAAGAAAAGAAAGAAGGAATTTAGGAAGAAAGGGAGGGAGGGAGGGCGTAAGGGAGGGAGAAAGGGAGGAAGGAAGGAATAAAAAGAAAGAAAGAGAAAAAATTATATTTTAGTTTGCACCCAGAATTCAACAGTTCTCTGTGGAAGTAGACAGCAGTTATTCATTATGAGTTCTTTGAAATTGACTTGGATCATTGTATTGATCACAGTAGCCAATTCTTTCATACTTGGTTGCCATTACAATATTTCTGTTAAAGTGTCTAATGATCTCCCATTTCTTCTAACTCTATTTTGCATCAGTTCATATATTTCATCATACTTTATTTTTTTTTCCTGAAACCATCCCCTTGTTATTTCTTATAGTACAATAGCAGATCACATGCATATGCCGTTTCTTGTTCCAACATTCCCCAACTGATGACAATCCTATCAATTTTCACTTCTTTGCCATCATGAAAAGAGCTGCAATGAATATCTTTGCACATATAGTTGTGTTCCACAACTGCTTATGGCCAATAAATTGCCAGTCCACATCAACTACACCAAGTGCCAGCAAACTGTCCCTTATAATCCCTTTCTAACTAGTTGTCTTACTGCCTCTGAGCTGAGAGCTCTCAAAACTGTTGCTACCATTGTTGCAACTGTCTCCAAGACCCGCTGCAGGTACTCCTGCTGTGCTCTGGGCCAGCCCCAGCCTTGGGGTCACAGATCTCCTAAGACATCTTAGGCTGGAAAAAAAAAATCTCTTTCCTTTTCTGGGCGCCGTTGCTCAAAAATTTCTTTTGCAGACTAGTTTTAAAGTTATTTGGAAAGGAATATTGGAAGAGTTTGCCTGGATTGCTTCCTGTTCTCTGTTCTCTTAGTTCTGCCTCTAATTTACTCATTGTTAAGAAGAGGGGAAGGTCACATAAATTTTAAGGACTATGGTGATAGTAATATAAACATTTTTGGACTCCCCTGTTAAGAATTCATATAAAGACAATCAGTATTTTCACCAGAATCAAGGAATTTAAGAATCAGAAGGGATACCAATGACCATCTAGTCCAACACACACATGAAATGAATCTTCACTACAATATGCCTGAAAAGCCTCTGCCTGAAGTCCTTCAAAAGGCAATCCATTGTACTTTTGTATGTCTCTTATTTTTTTTAGGAAGCTTCCTCTGACAAGTATCCTAATTTGGTCTCCTTACCACTTTCACTTATTATTCATGATTCTGCCTCTGGGATAAAAAAGAAGAAGGCTAATCTCTCTTGCACATTATTGTTTTTGTTTGTCCTTCATTTTTGAACAGAACCATCACATCAGGAGGATGATACCATGACTTGCGAGTGAATTGGATTTAAATGAGGGAAGGTGGTAAGAGGTCACCAGCCTCACTTTTTCTTCTAGAGTCACCTGGATCCAGTGGCAAGATAGAGATTAAGGCAGCTGGAGATGGCCTTGGATGCAGGGAGAGACTTTGGTCTTTTAAGCTAATGTCTTTCTGAGTTCTCATTTTGACTAAGGCAACACCCATTCAGTGATTAAGGTTGGTGAAGAAAGAAATAAGCCAAGAAATGACCCTTTTTTCCTAACAAAAAAAGTCAATAAGTGAAAGGATGGGAAAGGAAGGTCAAACTACACACAAGTTGTTGTTTGTTCTTTGTTCTTTTTGTTTAATTTATTTATTTAACTTTTAACATTCATTTTCACGAAATTTTGGGTTCCAAATTTTCTCCCCATTTGTCCCCTCCCTCCACCCCAAAAAAACAGAGCATTCTGATTGCCCCTATCACCAATGTGCCCTCTCTTCTATCATCCCTCCCTTCCCTTGTCCCCATCTTCTCTTTTGTCCTATAGGGTCAGATAACTTTCTATACCCCTTTACCTGTATTTCTTAGTTCCTAGTGGCAAGAACAGTACTCCACAGTTGTTCCTAAAACTTTGACTTCCAACTTCTCTTCATCCCTCCCTCCCCACCCATTCCCTTTGGGAAGGCAAGCAATTCAATATAGTCCATGTCTGTGTAGTTTTGCAAATGACTTCCATAATAGTCGTGTTGTATAAGACTAACTATATTTCCCTCCATCCTATCCTGTCCCCCATTGCTTCTATTCTCTCTTTTGATCCTGTCCCTCCCCAAGAGTGTTAATTTCAAATTGCTCCCTCCTCCTATTGCCCTCCCTTCCATCATCCCCCCCACCCTGCTTATCCCCTTCTCCCCCACTTTCCTGTATTGTAACATAGATTTTCATACCAAAATGAGTGTGCATTTTATTCCTTCCTTTAGCGGAATGTGATGAGAGTAAACTTCATGTTTTCTCTCACCTCCCTTCTTTTTCCCTCCATGAAAAAGTCTTTTGCTTGCCTCTTTTATGAGAGATAATTTGCCCCATTCCATTTCTCCCTTTCTCCTCCCAATATATTTCTCTTTCATTGCTTAATTTCATTTTTAAAAGATATGATCCCATCCTATTCAATTCACTCTGTGCTGTGTGTGTGTGTGTGTGTGTGTGTGTGTGTAATCCCACCCACTACCCAGATACTGAAAAGTTTCAAGAGTTACAAATATTGTCTTTCCATGTAGGAATGTAAACAGTTCAACTTTAGTAAGTCTCTTATGACTTCTCTTTACTGTTTACCTTTTCATGCTTCTCTTGATTCCTGTGTTTGAAAGTCAAATTTTCTTTTCAGCTCTGGTCTTTTCATCAACAACATTTGAAAGTCCTCAATTTCACTGAAAGACCATTTTTTCCCCCAAAGTATTATACTCAGTTTTGCTGGGTAGGTGATTCTTGGTTTTAGTCCTAGTTCCTTTGACTTCTGGAATATCATATTCCATGCCCTTGATCCCTTCATGTAGAAGCTGCTAGATCTTGTGTTATCCTGATTGTATTTCCACAATACTTGAATTGTTTCTTTCTAGCTGCTTGCAATATTTTCTCCTTGACCAGGGAACTCTGGAATTTGGCCACAACATTCCTAGGAGTTTCTCTTTTTGGATCTCTTTCAGGAGGTGATCAGTGGATTCCTTGAATACTTATTTTGCCCTCTGGTTCTAGAATCTCAGGGCAGTTTTCCTTGATAATTTCATGAAAGATGATGTCTAGGCTCTTCTTTTGATCATGGCTTTCAGGTAGGCCCATAATTTTTAAATCGTCTCCCCTGGATCTATTCTCCAGGTCAGTTGTTTTTCCAATGAGATATTTCACATCATCTTCCATTTTTTCATTCTTTTGGTTTTGTTTTGTGATTTCTTGGTTTCTCATAAAGTCAATAGCCTCCATCTGGTCCATTCTAATTTTGAAAGAACTGTTTTGTTTATTGAGCTTTTGGACCTCCTTTTCCATTTGGCTAATTCTGCTTTTGAAAGCATTCTTCTCCTCATTGGCTTTTTGAACCTCTTTTGCCAATTGAATTAGCCTATTTTTCAAGGTGTTATTTTCTTCAGCATTTTTTGGGTCTCCTTTAGCAAGGTGTTGACCTGCTTTTCATGCTTTTCTTGCATCTCTTTCATTTCTCTTCCCAATTTTTCCTCCACCTCTCTAACTTGATTTTCAAAATCCTTTTTGAGCTCTTCCATGGCCTGAGCCCATTGAATATTTATTTTGGATGTCTGGGATACAGAAGCCTTGACTTTTATGTCTTTCCCTGATGGTAAGCATTGTTCTTCCTCATCCAAAAGGATGGGAGAAGATATCTATTCACCAAGAAAGTAACCTTCTATGGTCTTATTTTTTTCCCCCCTTTTCTGGGCATTTTCCCAGCCAGTTACTTGACTTCTGAGTTTCCTCTCCACACGCACCTGGCCTCCAGTTCTGCCCAGCTAGAGCTTGGGGTCTGAGATTTAAATGCTGCTTCCCAGCCTCAGGGTTTTGGGTGGGGGCGAGGCTGCTATTCAATGTGAGATTAAGTTCAGGTGCTCAGGTGGGGGCAGAGCCACCACAAGGGGCTCAGTTCCCTCAGGGGGTTTATTCAGAGATCTTCAACAATGGATCTGAGGCCCTGCCTGCTTTGGGAGACCCTGTCTGCTGCTACTTCTGCTACTGCCTCCTGAGGGGGCCTGAGTTGTGGGGACACCATACTCCCCTCTCAGTGAGCTGAAAAGACCCTCTCACTGACCTTCAGTGCCTGTGGGTGGATGGACCTACATGACTGCTGGAGATTCCATCCCTGGAGCCTGCTCAGATCTGCTCCCCTCAGTGCCGGGTGGCCAAAGCTAGGCTGTGCTCTGGTTCTGGTGCGCGTCAGACCTTTTGCGCAGGTCCTTCAGGCCTCTCTGGAACAGAAACCTCCTCCACTCTGCTGCTCCATGGCCTCCACTCTCCAGAATCCGCTGGGAGCTCTTCCCCACAGGTATTTTATGGGCTGTGGGTTTGGAGCTAGGATATGTGTATCTTTCTATTCCTCCATCCTTGTTCTTTGTTCTTGAAGAAGACCATGATGCAAGAAGATGATGTCATGACATATAGCCCTTTAAATATCTAAAAACTAAGGACCAATTATAAAGGACACAATAAGGTCAAATTGTTTCCTTTTTATATATGAAATTATTATAAGTTCTTTTATGACTGTCATTTTTATTTGGGTAGTCTGAAAGAAAGGTCTGGGCTGAACTGAGTATGTTGGAATGAGACTAAAAAAATAAAATAGTGCAAGGAAAGATATAAAGAAGCAATTATCTCATACAAACAAAGCAAAAAAGGGAAAAGATACAGAAGAAGCTAGTATAAAGTAGGGCTCTCATCAGGAAAGGGTAAAAAGAAGCAACAACACATACACACACAAAGAAGGGGGTAAAACTCTTCTAAACTCAGAAAGAAGAAGGGAAGAAGGTAGGGTGGAGAAGAGGTAAACTAGAGATTCTTGGAGGAGTGGGTAGGTAAAGGAATAGAAGGTGAGGCAATGAGTAGAAATAAAGTAGAGGGGAGGGAAGGAGTTAGAATAGGGAGAGTAGAAGAGTGAGGAAAAATATGAAGGAGAGATAAAATAAGTCATTGTAGTTTAGAATGTAGATGGGCTAAATTTACCTATAGGGTGGAAACTGATAGATTAAAAATTTGAATTGTATATTCTCTAAGGTAATGTAGTAAAAATGAGAGATACGCACAAACATAACAAAAGGGTCAGGCATAGAATTTATTATGTAAAAAATACAGGAGTATTAATGATGATGTCAGACAAAGTTAAAACTAAAATTGATTAAATCAAAAGAGAAAAATAGGGAAACTGCACTCCATGTCATCCATAGTATTCAATACTGCTTAACTACACAGTATAAAATATCTGAGTATACCTACCAAAACAGACATAGGAACTATATTAACATATACATAAAACAATTTTTCTACAAATAATGTAAGATCTAAATAATTGAAGTAATATTTGCTGTTTATGTGTAAGTAAAAATCAATATAAAATGATAATTTTACCCAACTAATCTATTTATGTAATGTCATCCCAATTAAATTACTAAAAAAATTATAATATTGAGTTAAAAAATAATAAAAAAGTTTATCTGGAAGAACAAAGGGTCAGAAACTTCAAAGAAACCAAGGGAAGAAATATGTAAAGGGAAAAAATCCAGTAGTATCAGACCTTAAGTCATATTATAAGATGAGAGCATTGTTGAGATAATCTCTCAGATAGAGTGCCATTGGGTTGGAATGTTGCTGTGGTACAGGAAATGATGAGCTGATTGAATTAGAAAAGTTATGAAAAGATTTTGACTTATGAAGTTACCTTCAGAGAAACAGATGATAGATAGGTGGAGATAAGCATGGTATGTGCTAACATATGTGTATATAATATATGCATGTGCATGTGTGTTTGATTACATAATATTATTAATTACATGATTATATGATATAATAATCATATCCTAATATATTACATAATGTTAACTATTATTATTAATTATATGATTATAAATATATATGTATGTGTTAATAAATGTACATGTGTGTATATGTATTTGTGTAGATATATATATATATATATATATATATATGTATGTGTATATATTTGTGTGTCTGTACATACACACATAGGGGCAGCTAGGTAGTGTAGTGGATAGAGCACAAGTGCAGGAGTCAGGAGGACCTGAGTTCAAATCTCACCACAGACACTTGACACTCACTAACTGTGTGACCTTGGGCAAGTCACTTAACCTCAATTGCCTCCTCCTGGGTTATTTCCAGTCATCCTGATGGATATCTGGTCACTGGATTCAGATGGCTCTGGAGAAGAGGCTGGTGACCTGCACAGCCCTCCCTCACTCAAAACAAAGTCAAGTGCAAGTCACGTCATTATTTCTCTGATGGAATGGTCCTCTTTGGCAACAAAGGATGAACACACACACACATACATACATACATACATACATACATATCAATGGTTAATTGTAGACTTCTTTGGGCAAAGGGGGAAAGTTGCAAAGAGAAAAATAAATTAAGCAGTATACAGCACAGAATGAAAGAAAACCTACAAGAAAGTGAAGAACAGATCGATAGTTTTGAATGTAATGGGTAATATTTACTATACAGTCTTCTTGAAGTAGAAATTTATTGTTTTATATTGAATCTCCTCTTATGTCCTGTTGTGTACAAGAAAGTTTTTTTAATCTTCTTATTTTGTATTTAATTTCAAAATTTAAAAAAATATAAAAGAAAGAAATACCTAAAAAACTCCTCCCATGTCTTCTCTGAGTCTTCTCATCTCCATTCTAAACATTCATAGTTTCTTTAAATGAACCTCATAGTTCATGTACTCATAGTCCTTCATCATTCTTCTTTCTGTCCTCTGGATGCTTTTCAGTTTATCAATGTCTACTCAAGATTATTAGAATATAACCCAACCAAAGAAGCAGCATTTTGTTTTTACTGATATTTCTCCACTTGTAAGGATTCAGCAAAGGCACATTGATGCAGCAATAAAGGACTCAGAAACTGTCATAGAAGTAACGAATGCTATAAAAGGCTGCTAATTGTCAAAATCTCATCTGTTGAGGTTTTCTTCATGGTCAAGTTCTAATGAAAGAAAATCTATTAATATGCTGTCAAGTGAGGGCAAGCAGACTTTGTCTAAACAGGAAAAATGGCACCACAACCAAAGAATGATGGACAGATGGATTGATTTTTTTTATGTATTTGGTAGAAATGTGGGTCATGAGGAAAACGCTGATAGTTTTGTAAAGGCTTACTTCTAAATCTTGTCACAACGATCCAGAAATGCAACGCTGTAATGCACAGCATGTTTAACAATCTCCTCTAACTGCTACCAGTTTGATTAACCTCATCCCAATGATTTAATTGTTGCCTTGCATGTTACACTTGCATAATTGTTTATTTAAAGTCATATCTTCAAACAGTGGAAAACAGCTAGTTGAAACTTTTTTTTGATGATACAGAGCCTGTATTTGATCAGTGTAATGATATCCTTGGAATTCTTAGAATTGGTTCTTCAGTAATGTGTATCTATTTTGTTCATGCATCTACAATGTCTAAATGTAGATGTTGTAGTAAAGTGCAAAGAAATACTCTAGATGCATTGCTATGTACGTTGTTTAAACTTTATCTGACCTATTAGATGAATGTACTTCATAAAGGAAACAAAACTGTCTTTGAAGGGTGGGGGGGACTGTTATTCAGACTCTTATGCTTTCATTGTGGGGTATTTTATGAAACCTAAAGTTATGGAGAAGATATGAAAGTACAGTCCAAACTGAAGGCTTTGATATCATTATGAAACACAAAGATGGACTACCAGGAAGCAAAATAACATTTTTAAAACTTGCAAAATAATGCAGTAGACTTGTTTTACAGGAGATTATAAAATCGATGTATCTTACTAGTGCTAAAATAAAAACTGGGGGCCCTTACACAAGAAGTAAATACATTTAGGTTCATCTTTTCTCTTTATATGATGGACTTCATTCTTCAGATGATGCTATAAATGAATGCATTCTTTCAAATTCTAGTTCATAACTTACTGAGATGATTTGAGTGAAAGGTTTCTATATCTCTCATACTAAGAAGTTGTCAAGAATATTTTCAATCTGTTTTCAATAACAATGTGAAGATGTGTATAGAGAATGCTGTACCATTTTCCTCAGTTAAGAAAAGAAAAAAAAGTTCACTTGATGATGTATTTAGTTCCAGTTGTATTTTGATAAAGAAAAAAAGTGGTAGGAGAGAATAACTTTATTTTAAACACCCCTAGACTTGATAATTAATAATATTGACCCATAATTTGAACAAGAAATCTGTACATCAAAGAACCTACTCAACTTAGATGTTGGCAGCTAGAACTGTTCACAAATTTAAAGCATTCTTGTACAGCCTAGAATCTTATGTTCTTAATGTACAGATACAAACCAGCTAAAGATTAGTTAAAGAAGTTTGCTCAGATTTCCATTTTGCAAGACTTTCTGAATCTATTCATTGCTTTGTAGCTTTACCTATTACAAGCTGTTTGCATAAAAGAAGGCCTTCAAAACTACCATGTGTTCAGTTCAAAGAAGCACAATGAGCCAATGGAACCTTTTTCTAACTAAAATTCAACCTTCTAGAGGAGGCCTTCTCTAACCTCTTGAAATTCTAGTTTCTATCCTTTCTAAGTTATTTCTTATTTGTCCTGTATATAGTTTGCATTGCATGTATTTGTATATTATCTTCCCCATTAGATTGTAAGCTCCTTGTGTGTAGGGATTACCTTTTGCCTTTTCTTTAACTCTCAGTGCTTAGCATTATGACTAACACATAGTAGGCAATTAATACACGCTTATTGATTGACTTGTGATTTTGCATATTGAATGAAAATTGGGTTTATAGGTTAATTACTAGCAAGTGATGCAGCAATTTAAATCTGTAATATTTGATGAGTTTTGCCTCATTCTTTAGAATAAGTAGATGAAAACCTATTGTGTTTTAGTCAGTTTGGGGGTACTTTGTTATCCTCACGCCCACTTACACACAATTGATGGTACAGAAGTGCATTTAACTCCACAAAGAAATGCAGAAGAAATGAGGGTCAATGGAGTGAAAATGGACAAATTTAATTTATATATCACAAATCTTCAGGAAATTGTCTCTTCTTTATCACCTTCATATCTATATCGATATAGACGTATAAAGAAAAGAGTGGACAGAAAAGGTAGGATAAAGGCAGAAGAGAAGAGGAAGAAGGGAAATAAACAATTAATCATAATTATTGATTTGAATGGGATCAACTCACCCACAAAGTACAACTGGATAGAAAAGTAGATTAGAAAGTAGAATCCAACAATAAGTAGTTCACATGGAATATACTTGAAACATAAATATTCATACGGTATTCAATTGAGGGTCAACAGTAGAATCTGCTATGTTTTAAGTGAACTAAAATAAAGGGGGTAGAAATGACTTCAACCAAAGCTACCATCAATAAATTTATGATAAAAAGATAAGTGGGGAAATTATATAAGGCAAACATATAGTGAGACAATCAATGACAATACTCTCTCTCTCTCTCTCTTTCTCTCTCTCTCTCTCTTTCTCTCTCTCTCTCCATATATATATATGTATATATATATATATATATATATATGTGGCAAGTTATATATATATATGTATGTATGTATGTGTATATATATAGATATATTTGTGTGTGTGCGCAAATAAAGAGAAAGTATTGATTTTGATTCATTTTACACAGACACATATATATGTATCTATATGTATATGTATATATATATACATATGGATACACATATGAATGATATGCCATATAGTATAGCATATAAAAACCTAAAGAGAAGGGAGTAATCATTTATGTAGCATGTAATATGTGCAAAGAGCTTTTAGAAATATTACATCATCCAATCCTTACATTAACCTTGTAAGATAGGTGTTATAATTATCTCCAACTTACAGCTGAAAAAAACTGAAGCAATTAGAGATTAACTGTCTCTTGCCCAAGGACATTAAGCTAGTGAATTTCTGTAGCCAGATTTGACTGCAAATTTTCCTGACCCCAGCCCTAGAACTGTGTAACTAGTTGCCTCTTGGAGAAAGAGTTAATTAAAATATGGAGAGAAATGGAGTAAAACAGTAAATAGTGAGAGGTTCCAAAGTAACCTTGCTTTCATATCTAGAAAAGCTTAAGCAAGAGATAAACAAGAAAAAATTAAGAGCCTGAATAAAAGATCAGAAAAACAAATAAAGATAAGAGATCTCTGGTGAATAATGAATGGGGATATAAAGAAGTTTATATATTCCTCAAGTGCATACGTCATTTAAAAATTTGATTATGTACTGGGATATATTAGCCTCACTTAATAAAGAGAAAATGCAGAATGCCAAATTTATCATTTTCTCAGAATGATTCAATCATATATTCAATAGAAGTCCTTTAATAAAAAAAAAACACAGTTAAATTAGAGACTAAGTAACTTTATGCAAAATACCTGGTGTGTCAAAAAACAAATTGTAGAAATAATAGATTTCATTAAATAATAGATTTAAATAATAGATTTCATTAAAATTTCAAACAGCATAAACTTATGGACAACATAAAACTTATGGAAAGCATATAAAAATTTCAAGGGAATATATGTGTGTATGCATGTATGTTTTTTAAAGAAATTTAACCAAATTATTTATATGAAAATGAAAAAGAAAAGCAAAAATTAAATAAAATAAACTGTTTGGAACTTATTTTGTCCAATTTACAATAAAAAAGTAGATAACAAAGGAATGACTGAATACTTCAAAATATAAAATACTTACATAAATAAAAAATAGAAATACATTTTTATAAGGCCCCAAATCAGAAAAAAATATTGGATGAGTCATAAATATACTGCCAATGGAAGAATCTTCTGGAGCAGATAGACTTACAAGTGAAGTTTATAAAACATTGAAGGAGTAATTAATTCTCGTATTATGTGTGCTATTATAGAAATAAAGTCATCAAAAACCTTTCATATTTCTATAGTATGTAAAGTCTTGAAACCTAAACTAGTAGAGATAAAGCGGCAGAAGAAAAGTACAGAGTAATATATTTAATGAATATTGACACAAAATATTAAATTAATATTAAATAACAAGTCATATTATATGCATATAGGTAACACAGTATGACTTAACTGGATTTATATTAAATATATTTAATCTAAGAAAGATTATAACCATAATAAACTATATAAATAACATTAATAATAAAGTTTGATTTTATCCTTAGCTACAGAAAAAAATATTTTTATGAATCTAGTGTTCATTTCTGCTAATGGCACCCAAATACAAGAAATGGAATTTTTCTTAAAGTTAATTATTTCTTTGTAAACCAAGAGTGAACATTGTATGTAATCAATAAAAAATTAGTGACCTTTAAAATCAGTTCAGTGGTAAAGCAAGAAGGCTTATTAAAACCACTACTACTTAACATAGTTCTAGAAATATTCATTGTACTAATAAGACAAAGAAAGAAATTGAGTAAAAACAGGAAGGAAAAAGGAAATAAATCCATCACTTTTAATAAGTGGCATGATGATTTAGCTAGAAACCCTAGTCAACCAAAAAGTAATCGAAAAAAGTAATAAATTCATCAAATATGCAATATATAAAATAAATTGTCAGCATCCCTATTCATTACAAAAAAGGTAATCAATAGAAAGACAAATTCCACTCAACTATCACAAAGTTAACTTCATAATAAAACTAAATTTGCTATGTATACCAAAGTCACTCAAATCTTAAAAGTAACTCAAATTAACAACAATCTAAAAAGCTTTGAAATTCTGTTAAGATCTTCAGGATGATTTTGA
This sequence comes from Notamacropus eugenii, assembly GCF_028372415.1. Classification (NCBI taxonomy): domain Eukaryota; kingdom Metazoa; phylum Chordata; class Mammalia; order Diprotodontia; family Macropodidae; genus Notamacropus; species Notamacropus eugenii. The sequence continues at coordinate 126,640,642 of NC_092878.1, read as the reverse complement.
AATGGAGTAAGTTTGCACCAATGGTTTAAATCATGTGATGAGTTTCAACTGAAAATATAACCATGTTTAAAATGCTAACATATCCAGATACTGCATTAATTTAACTACAAAAACACCCTTTACACAAATAAAGGCAGACATAATTAGATAAACATTAATTACTTATGAGTAAATCATGAAAATATAATAAAATGACAATATGACTTACACTGACTTTTTTATTTAATGCCATACCAATCAATCTATCCAAGGATTGCTTTTGAGAGTGAAAAAATATAACAAAATTCATCTAAAGGAATAGAAAACCCAGAATCTCAAAGGGAAAAATGAGAAAAAAAGATGGGAAGGAAGGGATCTATTCAAACCACATCTCAAATCGTACTTCAGAGCAATAATCATCAAAATGTTATGTACTGATTGAGAAAGAGGTCAATCAATGAAACAGATTAGATATATAATGCACCAAAAAACCAAGCACATTAACTAAGTGATAGATCAACCAAAACATCCCAATTATTAAAGAACTATGTACCAAAAATATTTGGAAAATAAAGAAAAACAAATTGGCAGATATTAGGTATAGATCCATAATTCTTACCATATGCCAAGAAATGTTCAAATGTATACATGACTTAGATAAAGAGGGTGACATCAAAGGCACATTAGAAGAGCAACGAAAACAATACCTTTCTCTTCTATAGATAGAAATGCTGCTGTTACAAGAAATGAAGAAATTAAAGATTCAGAAAAAAATGATGTTTCATGTTAAAAGATGCCAAATGAAGTGAGCAGAGCCAAATAGTTCAGCACCAAATGAAATTTAGAGAATTCATCAATGAAGACAATTTTGATTATATAAAATTTAAAATTTTATGCAAAAATCAAACCACTATAACAGAAATTAGAAGAGAAATGTGTTATTATTATTATTATCAATAACAAGATTATTTCATATCAATGACATAGTTATAAGATTAATTATACAAAATTGATAATAACACTGATATATATTTTTATAGTTTTCAAACAATTCACATACGTAGTTAATTTGATGTCATTTGATAATGGGAAAAAATCTTTGGGAAAATTTCTCTGGTAAGGTTTTGGTATCCTAGTTATCCAAAGCACTAATTGAAGTTTATTCAAATAAAGAACCATTTCCTATTGATAAATGTTCAAAACATGTGAATAGATAGTTTTCAAAGGAAGATATTTATTGCCACATTTAAACATTTCCCAGATCACTAATAAATGGACAAATGCAAATTAAATAACTGAGGTTCCACTTCCCACCCATTAGATTTATAAAGATGACAAAAAGGGAAAATGCAAATGAAAAAGCAGTTGTGAGAAAACAGGCTCACAAATTGGTAGAACCATGAATTGTTTAAATCAATCTGGAATTCAGTTTGTAACTATGTATCAAAATTCATCAAAATAACTAAACCACTTTTTTTTTACTTAGAAATACCAGTACAAGGAGTAAAAAGAGATTGAAGAAAGAAGGGAATGACTTAAATGTGAAAAATTTTCATATTAACTCTTTTTTTTTTTTTGATGTCAAAAATCTGGAAGCTAAAGCATTGCTCAACAGTTGGAGAGCTGCTAAATAAACCATGGTGTATGAAGGTTGTTGTTCAGTCATTTTGGTCATTTCCGTCTCTTCATGACCCCATTTGTGGTTTCCTTGGCAAAGATATGGCATTGGTTTACCATTTACTTCTCCAGATCATTTCACAGATGAAGAAACGGAGGCCAACAGGATTATGTGACTTGCCCAAGGTCACACAGGTAGGTGTGTGTTCAGATCTGAACACAGGTCTTCTTGACTCCAGCCCTAGCATTCTATCTACTGTGCCACCTAATTGCCCCATGAGAGGGTGTGTGTTTGCATGTGTATGTGTGTATACATACATATGTGAAAAAGGGTTTTATTTTTATTGTTGTGACTTGTTCAGTGGGGAGGAATGAGGGAAAGGAAAGTAAAATTGAGGCTTATTAACTGAAAAAAATATAATGAAAGAAAGATAAAAGGAAAAAATTAGTTTTTATGTCACTAAACACTAAATATATGTATTTAATATTGGTTTCATGTGTGCATTTGTGTAAAAGTGATTATTCTGTTACACACTGCCTGAATACTGTGTGTTACATTTCAGCCCTCACCTAGAATTCTCCAAAACCCTTTCAGTGACTTGTATCCTCACTGACAATATTCCCTCAGTTTTAACTGTCTAAGTATTCTAGGTCCAGTTAGCCATTTAAAGAGTCAGATTAGCTTTTACAAAGGAATGTTTATTTCAAAACTACAGAATAAAAAAAAAACACAAATGGTATCCCTAAGACAGGGATTAATTTCAGAGTTTAATTCAGTTCCTCCACAAAGTTCCAGTTCTGAAGAACTCCTGGGCTGTGTCTAAGGATCCCGGCTTCTCAAGATTTCCCTACTGACCTGTCAATAACGTTTGGCCAAGAATGCTGGCTTCAAGGTTTCAATGGCTTAAACTCTTAGATCTAGGGACTCTATATTGCATACACCTAGAACTGAAAAGCATAAATGAAACAAAACCCAAACACCAAGTCCTTTTCTTGGGGCCACTGGGCCAACGGGGAAAGTACCTCTTCCCCCTCCCGTCCCCCACACACTCAACTTAGTGAATGGTGGACCTTCTGTGGTTGAATGAGACCTTCATTCTGAGGAGCATCTAGAAAGAGATTAGTATTGTGTCTTAGACAAGTAGATTTCAAGATGCAACTGCTTTTTTTTTTTTCCCAATGGAAAAAGGATGTTTCTACCCACATGAGTGGGGAATCACAGAATATCTTCTCCCAGAAGCAGGTCTCTTGTCTTTCCCATATGGATTCCTCCATCTTATATAATCTGAGCATGCATCTAAGCTGAGTTCCGATTTGTTGATAGGGAGACTTTTCATCTTGATAATCTTTCTTTGTAACCATATGCTTGGGCCCCCCTCATTTTTCAGTCAATCGTGTTCTTGATGGTGATTTTTCTGTCTCATCATTGCTTTTAATATACTTCAGTTTTCTTATACTCATGGTGTAGCTTTCTATTTACCTGTGGGTCACCCATGACAACAATATTTATTAAATCATGGCAATCTATGATGTAGATCTCCAGGAAAATGCTGCTATTAAACATAAAATGGTTCTTGGACCTAAGAATAAAACAAGGCACTTCTAATGAGAATCATTCCTGAGCCCCAAGATTCACTTTTTTGAGGCAATCATTTTTCAGTCATGTCTGACTCTTTGTGACCCCATTTGGGGTTTTGTTGGCAAAGATACTGGAGTAGTTTGCCATTTCCTTTTCCAGCTCATTTTATAGAAGAGGTATATGAAGCAGTATTATGTGGTCACACAGAGTCACACAGTTATTAAGTATCTGAGGCTGGATTTGAACTCAGATCCTCCTGCCTCCAGGGTCAGTTCTCTATAGACTGCATTACCTAGCTGCAACACCCCTATCTCAGCTTCATCTTGACATTAATTTGTTTGATAATTATAATCACTGACATTTATGTAGCTCTTGAATGACATTAACACCCATGATCTCATTTGACTTTCACAACAATCTTATGAGATAGTTGCTACAAATGTCACCATTTTGCAAATGAAGAAACTAAATAAAACTCAGTGGAATTAAATGATTTGACCAGAGTCCCACAACCAGCAGGGGTTTGAATGCCAGATTTGAACCCAAGTTTTTCTGTCTCCAGGTCCAGGAAACTCTATGTATAAATAGTGTGCCTTTGGGAGAGCTCAAAACTGATCCCTATAGGACAAAAAATAGATTTCTGCCTTTTTTCATCTAGTTTCTAAAGCTTAGATTGTCTTCTCTTCTTTTGTTCATCCCAAATGGTACAGATTTTTCAAGGATCTGGTCATTTTCTACTTACTCCATGAAACATTATTTTGTCACTCTAGGTCAAACTTTACTGAGTAGCCCAGTTTGGTAAATAAGTTTTCATTAATTGTTTCACATTTGGTATTGCTCCTCATACTTAGATTATAGGTTTCTTGAGGAGTCATGTATCATATTTCTCTTATATCACTTCACAATGTGGGACAGATGTTCAATACTTAATAAGCAGTTGTAATCAACATTAGCTAATTAGCAGTGATATTTGTGTTAGAAGTGCTTGCTCTTTGAAGCAAAGCAGCAAATAAGAGGGTGGGATGGTTGGCCTATTTTATAACATTCCCTAAAGTTTGCTGATAAAAACCCACCATTCCAGCTCCTTATTCTCAAATTCTCCTTCTTTTAGCCTTGCACTTTTAAACTTCTTTGTGACCACTGTAAAAGCAATTTCCTACTCAAAATCTGTCATTGATAACAGAAGATTTTACAAAAAGAAACTGAGCTTCCTGGAGGTTGCTTGTAAAGGCACAGGGACTCAAGGGACTCACTCATGATTGCTACATCATACCCCATTGACAGTTGACGGTTGTCAGTCAGGCATCACTTATTCCATCTGCTCACATCTCAAGGTAGACTAATCCCAAGATCAAAGCAAGAATGAAAATCCAGGATGGCCAACTGTTTAATTAACCAAGGGAAACTTTCATTCATTTATCAAATGGTTATTATCAGCATCAACATTTTTCTTAGTTCAATTGTTGACTTATCTTTGTCCTTTGACAAATTACTTAATCCTTTCATTGACTGAAACCTACCACATGTTAGGCACTGGAAATAAAGTACGAGACATATGCTCTGCCCTTGTGGGGCTTACTATGTATCAAGAGGACTATAATGTCATCAAGAACCCATGTTAAACTCATCATCATAGGTAAGGACTGGGGTAACGGAATAAAGGAATGTATGGAACTAAAAAATGAAGGGCAATCCTTGTTCTCAATAAATTTTCCTAGAAGAAGGTTTGCAAGTACAGTTGAAAGAATTTTGGAATAGAATCATAGAGTCATAGGATTTGGAGGTGAAAAAGACCTTGGAAATCATCTGGTCTAACACTTTCATTTTATAGACTAGTAAACTGATTCCCAGAGAAGTGCATTTTCTTGCCCAAATAGACACAGGTAGAAAGTGGTGAAACCAGGATACAAATCCAGATCTTCTGACTTTAGATCAGAACAGGATCCAAATACCGACCCCACTCACCTAATATATTACGAAAATCGTACATTGTGATGAACTGCAATTTATACCAGGAATGCAGGGATGGCTTAACACAAGGAAAACTATTAATATAATTAATAATATTAATAATAAAAATTATATAATTGTATCAATAGTTACAGAAAAAAGCTTTTGATAAAGTATAACACTCCTATTAAAAACACTTGAAAGTGTAGATGTAAATGGATTTTGTTTTAAATTGAGGAGAAACATTTACTTAAAAGCATCAGCAAACATTATTTGTAATAGGGATAAGCTTTAATTATGATAAGGTATGAAACAAGGATGCCCATTGTCGCCAATATCATTCAATATTGTATTGGAAAACCTAGGAATACAAGTAAGAGATGAAAGAAATAAAAGCAATAAGAATGGACATTGAGATAATAAAATATATTTTTGTGAAGATTGCATGATTATATACTTGAAAAATCTCAAATACTCAACTATGAAGTTACTTGAAACCATTAATAATTCTAGCAAAGTTGCAGAATATAAAGTATAATATAATTTATCAGTATTTCTATATATCACCAACAAAACTCTGCAAGAAGAAATAGTGAGAGATACACCCATTTAAATTATTGTAGGCAGTATAAAATACCTAGGAATATCCCTACCAAAACAAATCCAGAAACTATATGAACAGAGTTTTAAAAAGATATATTTTATACACATGAAATCAGATTTAACCAATATTAACTGTCATGGTTAGGCAGACTCAATATAATAAAAACCGATAATTTACATTAATTAATCTATTTATTCAATGCCATCCAAATTAAATTACCAAAAAAATACTAAGTTGGGAAAAATAATAATGGAATTCATTGGGATGAACTAAAAAGTCAAGAATATCAAAGGTATTAATGGAAAAAAATGTAAAGGAAGGAGGCTAAGCAGTACTGGATCTTAAACTCTATTATAAGATAGTAATTATCTAAACATCCTGGTATTGGCTGAGAAATCTAAAAGTAGATCTGTGGAACAGAGTAGGTATACAATATATAGAAGCAAATGACTATGGTAACCTTGCTTTTGATAATTGTAAAGACTTAAATTTTTCAGATAAGAAGTTATTACCTTGTAAGATTTGTTGAGAACATTGGAAAGTAGTTTGGCAGAAACTCGGCGTAGACAAACATCCCACACCATTTAACAAGATAAAGTCAAAATGAAATATGACTTAGAAATAAAGGGAGATGTTACAAGGAAATTAGAATATGGAACATATTGCCCATCATATAGACAAGTGATTTGTGAATAAACGAGAGATACAGAGCATTGTGAAGTGTAAAAATGGATAAGTTCTACCATATTAAGTTAAGAAGGATTGTCCAAATAAAATAAATGTAGCCAAGATCAGAAGGCAAGCCGAAAATTGGGGAAAAGCTTAACAGTTTCTCAGATAAAGGTCCCATGTCTCAAATATATAAAATCTTGGTCAAATCTATAAGAATACTGGCCATTCCCCAGTTGATAAATGGTGAAAGGATATGAACAAGCAGTTTTCTGATGAAGAAAACAAAATATTTCAGTCATATGAAAAAATGCTCTAAATCATTATTGATCACAGAAATATAAATTAAAACAACTTTTTAAATTAATTTTATACATATCAGATTGGCTAAAATGACAGAAGTGGAAAGTGATAAATGTTGGGAATGTGCAAAAATTGGGACACTAATTCACTATTGGTGAAACTGTGAACTAATCTAACCATTTTGGAGAGGAACCTGAAATTATGCCTGAAGAATTATTAAATGACCTACACCCTTTGTCTAAGCTGTATCACTGTTATGTGTATTTAGGGGAAAAGGAAAACAACCTATATATTTCAATATCTATAGCAGTTTTCTTTGTGGTGACCAAGAACTGGAAATTAGAGAATGGCTAAGCAAGTTGTGATATATGATCATGATGGAATGCTACTGTACTATAAGAAATGATGTGCTCAGTGATTTTAGAAAACCATGGAAAGACTTGTAGGAAATAATGAAGAGCAAAATGATGGTTTTCCCTATATTCTTCAATTTGTCTCAATTTTGTATTAAGAAGTTCATGATAGGAGCCATAGTCAGCTCCAGGTCTTGTTCTGACTAACTGCATAGAGCAGCTCCATCTTTGGTCATAGAGTTTATGATTAACCTGGTCTTGATATTGAACATCTGGTGATGTCTATGTGTTTTGAAATGTTGAAAACAATGTTTGCTATGGCCAGAGTGTTATCTTGACAAAACTCTTAGTCTCTGCCCCGCTTCATTTTATACTCCAAGGTCAAACTTTCCTATTATTCTAATTATCTTTAATTTTCTACTGTAGCATTGCAATTCTCCATGATGAATATAACATTTTGGGGGGGGGATTATTTCTAGAAAATGTTATAGATCTTCACAGAATTGAGTAACTTTGGCATCTTTAGCATCAGTGCTTGGTGCATATATTTGTGTTACTGTCATGCTGAATGGTTTCTTTGGATTTGGACAGATATCATTCTGTAATTTTTGAGGTTATACCCCAGTAGTACTTTTCCTATCTTTTGTTGATTATGAAGGCTACTGCATTTTCTTCTAATGGCTTCTTTCCCACAGTAGCATATGTAGTGATCTTCTGAATTAGACTCACCCATTCTTACCCATTTAATTTCACTGGCACACAAGATGCTGTTTAAACTTTCCATCTCCTGTTTGACCACATCGAGCTTACCTTGGTTTATAGATCTTATGGATTTCCACTCAATCTTCATCTTTGTAGTGCTGGACTTTCCTTAAGGGGCAACTAGGTGATGCAGTGGATAGAGCACCAGGTAAGGAATCAGGTGGACCTGAGTTCAAATCTCACCTCAGACACTTGACACTCACTAGCTGTGTGACCTTGGGTAACTCACTTAACCCCAATTGTCTCACCCTGGGTCATCTCCAGTCATCCTGATAAATATCTGGTCACTTAATTCAGATGGCTGTGGAGGAGAAGTGAGGTTGGTGACCTGCACAGCCCTCCCTCCCTCAAAACAAAGTCAAGTGCACATCATGTCATTATTCTCTGATGGCATAGTCTTCTTTGGCAACGAAGGATGAACACACACTTTCCTTATGTCACTAGACACATTCACAGTTAATCTTCCTTTCAGTTTTGACCCAGCTATATTATTCTTTTTGGTGTATGTAGTTGTCCTCTACTCTTCCCCAGAAGCATGTTGGACACCTTCTGGTCTGAGGGGCTCATCTTCTGATATCATTTGAATATTGTCCATGAGGTTTTCTTGGAAAAGATACTGGAGCAGCTTGCTTTCCTTCTTCAGTGGATCACCTTTTATCTGAACGCTCCACTGTAACCCATCTGTCTGTCTTGGGTAATCCAAAATGGCATACGTTATAGTTTCGTTGAATTATGCAATCCCTCTGCTCCAACATGGCAGTGCTCCAGATGAAGAGACAGTGATCCAGGAGTGGAGGCAGTAATCTAGCAGGGGCATATTTTATAGGTGGTTGTAGTCATAGAGCTAGAAGAAAATTTAGACACTGACTATCCCAACCTCTTCATTTGAAAATTGAAAAAATTAAACTTCAGAGAAGTCAAATACCTTGGTCAAGATTACCCAGGGAATAGATGGCAGGGCCATGACTTGAATCCATGTCTTTCACCCTACATCCAACATTGCTCCCAAACTACTATGTTTCTTCCTCTAATATTCTTTTTCATTCTGTAATCCTCTCCATTCTGTGGTTTGACATAATTTTACAAGTTGGGAATTTCAAGGTTACAGATCCAGAGACTAGTTATTTCTGCTGGATATTGTCCCTGATGATCAAAAATCCAATAGCTTGTTAGATATGGGATGATCAGAACATAGATTAGGGTTGGATAGATAGATCTGAGAATTATCTAGATGGAGGTAATTATTGAACTGCTTTCTTTCCCATTAGATGATTAGCTCCTTGAGTCCAGGGACTGTCTTTTGCCTCTTTTTTTTAATCCCAGCACTTAAAACAGTGCCTGGCACATAGTATGCTCAAAATGTTTATTGATTCATTGAGTCCACGTAATTTGTTGAAATCACCAAGAGAAATATGACAGAGGGAGAAGAGAAGAAGGCCCAGGACAGAGCCTTGGGGGCATAACAATAGTCCATAGAAGTGACCTGGATGAAGATCAACCAAAGTGGATTGAGAAATCTGGTTAGTGAGGTAGAAGGAGCACCAGGAACAGTCTCACAAAAACCTAGAGAAAAGAGAGAATCAAGAAAGAGAAGATAGACAAAGACCACAGAAATGTCAAGAAGGATGAGGAGTGAGAGACCATTGTGCCTGCCTCCAAAGACTATGCCCTGGGGGAGGTCATACCCTCACCATTAAAACATCACCTGTGCCACCGAGGCACCCTGAATGACAAGTGAGTGACCGCATAGCTCACTACCCCCAGACTTGGATGTGCTTCACATCTCGTCCAACTAGACATCCCAAACAACATTTCACATTCCTCCACAACTATGCACGTCTTCTACCTCCTCCTGCCTTTCACCTCTTGTGGGAATAGCAATCAATTCAATACTACCAACAAAGGAAATGTCAAGTAATTGCCCAACTCTACCTACTGTCCCTGTGACTTCCCAGACCCAAATACCCTTCCTTTCCATGTCACCACTCCCCTTTTAAGCTCAATGAGACCTTGTCTTACTTTCATATTAGACTCCCTAGTGCTTACCCCAGAATATGGTGCATAGTCATAAATACTTTCCATTTTTCATTCATTTCCAAAAAAAGGATAAAATACTTATCAATTAAACTCAAGCTTCTGATTGTAAATGGCGCACTATATAGTTTAGAGGGGGAAAAAATTAAAGGAATACCTAGGTATAGCTGAACAGTTTTCTTTTATCACTGTTTAATTCTGGTATTCTTCCAAGTCAAAATAGAAGAAGAAAAAAAAGCTTTTAACTTACCCTAAACTTTTGGCTCCATTTGCTGCTCTAACCTGCTAAATATAGGCCCACATTTCCCAAGGTGCAGACTTTAGCTCTCTGCTGTTCTCATTCCATATCCTCTATAATCCACAATATGGTCTCAATCTGCCTTTCCAGCTGCATCTCTAACTTATCTCCTACACAAACCCTTTTCTACTGCCAAATTGGGCTACTTATCAGAGCTATAACTAGGAAGTCTGGTGTCCTGGGCAAATTGAGCTGTGAGGCGGTATGGATAAGGAGGATGTGCAGAGGAAATTCTATCCTGGTTCTGCCATCAAATGGGGCAGTGCCCAAAGCGGTGGAAAGGAAGTATTTAGAAGACAGTTTGATCCATGCAGATGTAGTCTTGCTAGGCAACACTCAAAATAAGATAGCAAAGGTCAAAATCTCTACAGTGAAGTCATATTCATCAGCCCCAAGAAAAGGTGAAGGAAGAAAAATAGGTTATTCAGAAAAGACTTTTTGAGTACAGACGCCCTGGGCAGCTCTGGGGAGGAAGGGCAGTGTGTGAGGGAGGTGACAGATATAGAAAGCGCAGTGGGACCATTGAGTGACAAGATCCTTTGATCAAAGACAGATCCAGATGATCAATACTTTATTTGAGCCTTAAGGAACAGAAACCGTAGAGAATAGAGTGGTTCATGGGAATTGTAGAGCAAGAGTAGTATACTGTTGATGTCAGTACTTCAGGCCAGAACCCCAGTAACTTGCCCTTGTTATATCTCACTGTTTATGCATTAAACATAACTATTCCTCCTTTGTCCCTCATATCTCATCTTTGCAATTTCATTCTTTAGCCTTTCATTACTTCCCAAATTTCTCTCCATTTATTCTTCAATCGAATCTATTGGTCCAGGTCAATAGAATAGAAACTTGGGGGCACCCAAAACAGAGTTTAAAGTCCACAATATTCTGATTTGGAATGTTTTAGAAGAGATAGAATCTTATAGTACTCTGGTAAGGGATGTTCCAAAGGTGGGGTGGGGAAGAAATAAAAGAAACTAGTACAAACTATTTTACTCAATTATACATAAAAAAACAACCTAATAAGTGAAATAGATGGATATTTACAAACATATTGTAAACATATTGTACCCAGGTTAACAGAACAAGCAGTGGAGAATTTAAATAATCTTGTCACTAAAAGAGAAATTGAATAAGCAACAAATAATCTCCCCAAAGAATAAACAAACCAAGGATCAGAAAGAGTTAAAAGCAAATTTTATCAAACATTCAAAATGAAGAATACTAATATTACATAAATTGTAAAAATATTACATAATGTAATGTAATTTACATATGTAAAAATATTATATAAATTGCAAAAACTGTAAAAGAAGGGGCCTCTATGTAACAAATATGATATTGATAAATAAAACCAAGAAAAACAAAGCAGATAGACTAATTATATCAATATAAAAAAGAATAAAATATTTTCAGAGAAGTTATAGCAAAATATGAAAAACATTCTACACTATGAGCAGATTGGATTTCTATCAGGAATGCAGGGTGAGTTCATACTAAGAGAGCTAAAATATAATAAATCATGAATATAATAAGGGAAATAAAATCGTATTTTGTTAATATAGCAAGAAAAACCTTTCGAACAAAATACATTTCTTTCATTTAAAAAAAGTTAAAAATGATAGGAATAAACAGAACAGTCCTTAAGTACATATCTAAAACCAAGAAATATTATTTGTAATGTAAAATTTCTAGAGCCCTTTCCCATAAGATGAAGTACAAGGCAAAGATTTCTATTGCCACCACTTCTTGATATAGTTCTAGAAATATTAGCTATAACAATAAGACAAGAAAAGTAAATTGAGGTAACAGACCTAGTAAAAGAAGAAATATAACATCAGTTTTGTGGATGATATGACAATTTGCTTAAAGGATTCTCAATAATAAATAAAAAGTTAATTAAAACAATTGGTAACTTCACCAAAGTAGCAGGATATAAAATAATCCCATGAAAATTATATTCAGTTCAGTCTTTTATCTACAAAAACCAGCAGGAAGAGATAGAAAGAGATACTGAATTTTTAAAAATTGTATAATCTGTTAAATATTTTGCAGTCCATCTTTGCAAATACACAGAAGCTATACATACATGACAGTCAAATACTGTTTACAGAAATAAAGACAGACAAATTGAGAGAGATTGAGATTGTTCCAGATATTTAGATGCAGACAGAGAAATGTCTTATGGAAATGCCAATAAAATAAAAATCAAACACCACCTAAATCAATGTCTACTATCTATCTACCTACCTACCTATCTATTTTTCTTTCTTCCTTTCTTTCTTTCTTCCTTCCTTTCTTTCTTTCTTTCTTTCTTTCTTTCTTTCTTTCTTTCTTTCTTTCTTTCTTTCTTTCTTTCTTTCTTTCTTTCTTTCTTTCTTTCTTTCTTTCTTTCTTTCTTTCTTTCTTTCTATTTATCTATCTATCTATCTATCTATCTATCTATCTATCTATCTATCTATATATCTACCTATCTATAAGATTAGAAATTCCTTTGCCTGGAGAGCCCTGTTCCTCCCCCCATAACCATGGGGTGTTCTTTTCACACCAAAGGAAGAGGCCAAGTATCTCCAGATTAATTATAGGTAGCAGCTAAATCTATTGGGTTATTGATATTAGGGGCCAATATGATGGATCCTGGCCAAGATATTAATCATCTTCAGTCTCAGTCAGACTGGCCAGACCAATCAGTGAATCCCCAATAAAGAACCTCAAAAGTCCCCATGTTAATTATAAAAATTACAAAAAATATATTTTAAAAACAGACAGAGAGGAGGAGCTAGAGAGTACATCATTTTTTATTGGTGGATATTTTTGGTTTTCTGCTTAGTAATGAGCTTGGATGTTAAGACAATATTATGCTCAAACTAAAGTTTAGGAACTGATCAAGCTCCAGTTGCATATAGGTCACAATATTCTTATTTTGTCTTTCATAGGTTATAGTATATTAAGTTATGACTCAGTGCTTAAGTTATGATTTAGTATCTAAGTTATGATTGTTAACAGGTCATTATATTTGGGCTTCTTTCACAGAGTTTAAATTTTTATGGCTATTCACTTAAAACTGTGTTTTATGGCTTTTTCCCTATAGGAACCTTACATTATCTATCCACCCACTCATGTATCTATGTATCTATATATCTATATATATCTATATATCTATATATATAATATATACGTGTGTGTGTATGTATGAGTGTGTGTGTGTACATACACATATATATGACAATGTTTGAAGTAAATAAAAATATGGAAAAGGCAAGGCAAATTAACAATGAGGTATACATAAATGTATAGAGGTATATGTGTACTTGCATGTATATATTTGTGTATGCATTGTATATGTTTATACGCATTACATATTTGTCTAACATTATATATACACATTATATGTCTCTATATGCATATGTGTGTATATATAACTGTGTATTCATTTCACTAAGTTACAGCTATGTTTATACACATGTCTATATGCATAGTATGCACACAGCATGTACACATGGATCGTTATATATTATGAATAATGTATTATATGTCTATGTATAAACATATGTCTATCTATGTCTATACGTCTTCTCCAATTTGTCTTCACTTATTCAAGGTTGTTAAGGCCTATCTTGAATCCTACCTCATGGACTGGGGTCATGTAAATAGACTGGAAACCTGCAGGCGTCCAAACCAGGGCTCAAAGCCCACAGTGCTCTGATTTGAGATGGACAATAACACCACAGAGTACTTACAAGGGACTTTCTGAGTTTAAGGTGGGATAAAAATAAAGGGAATTATTACAAACTATTTTCCTCAGTTAAACATAAAAATCTAACAACTAAAATGAAATGGATGAATATTTACAAATATATAAATAACCAGGATATGGGGTTGTTTAAATTCTCTATTGGTTATTCTGGTAACTTGGTTGTTTATGTTTCATTTAGAGTATTTTTTTTTACCTCTACATCCCTATTACCTAATACAGTGAGTGACTTACAGTAGGTACTTTAGAGTCAACTATGTTAAAAAGAAGGGAGCATTGATGAGTCTGGAACTGGGAAGACCTGAGCTTATACCCAACCTCAGACATTGTTGTGCGACCCTGGGTAAGTCATTTAACCTCTATTTTCCTCACTTTTCTTTTCTGTGAAATATAGATAATAATAACACCTCCCTCTCAGGGTCATTGTGAGGATCAAATGAAATAATATTTTAAAAGTCCTTAGAACAATTCCTGGAACGTAATACGCTCTGTGTAGATGTTAGCTGTTGGGACTTTTCATCATAATAGAAGCTTTGAGGACATAAAGGCCTAAAGTGTCTCTCTCTCTCTGTCTCTGCCTCTCTCTGTCTCTGTCTCTCTGTCTGTCTCTCTTTTTCTCTGTCTCTCTCTCTATCTCTCTATCTCCCATCTCTCTTTCCCCCGCTCTCCCCACCCCCTTTCTCTCTCTCTCTCATTCTCTCTCTCACATCAGGCTTTAATATTTGCCTCCTTGTTTGAACATAGCAGGAAGGAAAATTTCAGAACAAGGGATAGTCCTGGGCTTACTAGAGCCTTTTGAATGAATTCTAGTACTGGCCCTCAATCCAATCAAAGGCGTTCCTCTCCACCACGTGGTTAACATACCTGAACTGGTTACACAATGTCTACACATTTCAAAATGTGGAGATTGTATTAGCTGAACACTCTTTGCATGCTCAAAAGATCTGAGTTCATTGATGAGTCCTCTGTTACAATGATATGAAGAAAAAGAATCCTTGCAAACCTTTTTGTTTTTTCAAGAAAAAATGTGGCATAAGGGAAAGAACATAGGTCAGGATTTAAATTGCTACCCCTCTTTTGTCCAGTTACTACCTGTGTGACCTTGGATATGTTACTTAACTTATTTAAGGCTACCTTACCTGCAAAAGTACAGGGGTAAAATAGATCTCTAATGTCTTTTTTCAGCTCTGTGATTCTATGGTCATGATTACAATGGGAAATTCTTTTAGGGATTATGCTTAGTTTTGATGCCAGAAGTTCTTACCTGCCTATAATTCACCAAACTACATGATTTCCCAACTTCTGTCAGTTCAGGGGTGTGACTGGCTAGAGGTTGCTCAGTGGAAGCTGGTTCAGTAGAAAGCAGGACATGGATGGATATGAGAAGACTCAGTAGTCTTTGAAGCAACCATGAAGTTGATAAGTAGAAGACAAGACATCAGGAAATCAGAAAGATGCCATGGCAAGAGTAGGTCACCATAAAGGCAGATGAACATGAAGGTAAACTTTTAGAGGTCAGAAAGATTAGAGCAACAGAAATAGGCTGAAATGTCAGTGAGACAATCACTGAAGTTAGTCCCTGTTCAAGCTTGTGGGCTTTTTCTTCCTTTTCCTCCAAAGGGAAATCAATCCCAGTAGGGCCAGTCTAGACCCTATAGAAAGAAATAGGCAATAGCTGGAGTGATGCCAGGACTACAAGAGGAAAGGCAGTAGTTACTAGTAAATAATTTCAAACAATACTATTTCTGTCTGGCATGAACTTCCAGTCACCCTCTATCTTTGTTTTTGCAAGGGAAAATTGGTTCTCCATTCCTACTACCTTACTCTGTTTAATTAAAAAAAAAAATCACAAAGTACCTAACAATGTGAATACATACTCTTTGACAGTCACTTAGCTTACGTCACGTCCCTCTCGTTTGAAGCTTTCAATTTTTGTACAAGTTATTTTGTTACACATTAACCACCTCATCACGCTCCTAGGTCCTAATCATACTTTCTAAAAAGACTTTTCCTCCCAAATATTGAAAAGAAACATATTTAAACATAAATGAATCAGTTTTAAAATTTGAATAAATAGCTTGAGATGGCATCACAGTGTCATGGATACAAAGTAGGCTTAGAGTAATTAGGACTTGCAATTAAATCCTATCTCTGATGCATGCTGACTGCCTGACATTTGGCAAATTACTTAAGGTGTCAGTGTCCCAGATAATTCTTGATAAATTGTAGAGCAAGTGTAGATCTACAGAGTAAGAGGGCATTTCCTCATAGAAAGTTTCCTCTTTCAGTGAAATTATGAGTCTAAACCAAAATAAAAAGTATTTAATAGATGGTTTAAAAATAGTCATTTTCTAATGCTCCCTACTAACCATGGAATCCTCCCTCGTAATAATTAAGTATAGTTAAGTAATGAAAACTATATATTGGTCACATCAGACTATATACCCCATTCTGTACCCATGCATATCTAATACATCACAAAAGAAGGGTGCCATGCTTTTAGAAAGTCTTCTGAAGTCAACAGTTAGTGACCATATTGATAAAAATTCTCTTTTAAAAAATTAGTTGATATTATTTGTTTTTACATCATCTATACTATTCTTTTTTTTCCTCTTACTAAATCTTCCCTGACAATCATTCCCTTGCAGTAAAGAATGAAGAATGGTAGAAAAAAATTTGACAAAATTAAATGACATTTTTAAAATTTGATGTCATATGCACTGTCCCATACTCATGATCTACCATTTTGCAAAGGAGAAGTCACGATCTTCTAACCCTTTTTGGGGGCCAAGCTTTATCATTATGATTTCATAGTATTCAGTTTCCATTTTTTTTGTTCATAGTCAAAATTTTATATGACGTACAGAAAGCATTTTTGTTGAATCACAAAGTTCATAGTCATTTAATAAAGTTAGTATATAATCTCAGTCTGTATTATATAAAACTATTTCCCTTTGAATGAAAGAGGTTTTACTTTGTTTTTCCTAAGTGAAAAGTTATTAGACATTGTCCCTTGTGTTTCCTTTGTTTGTGCTTTGTCAAGTTACTAGATTAATTATTTTAATCTCTCTTCAAAAGTTCATCACACAAACTCCTTAATCATATTTTATTGCCCATCTCAGAGCTATTTAATCCAGTTTGCCAATATGTAGGTGAATATACTTATACATTTATAATTACATGTGTGTGCATGTGCATTAAACATATTTACACATATATGCATATACATACATAGGTATAGTTATACATTATACATACATACAATGAATGATATATTCCCAACTTTATTCAATATTTCAATTTCACTATCCCTGGTGCTGCATTGATGAATAGTGGTTTCTTAACTTAGTAATATAAAAACCTTAGAGCAATACTCTACAGCACATCTATGCTGTATTAGACAGAAATTATTAGAAGTGGAAGAGAATTTAGAGATCATTAGTTCATCCTCTTGACCTCTTAGACATGTGAAATTACTTACCCAAGATTACAAAAAAAAAAAAAAAAAGCCAATGCCATAACTGGTACTAGAATGAATGTTTTCAGGATCCCAGTTCTGTGCTTTCTCCATTGTCTCCCTACTATTCGACTGTTCCTGTCATTTGCATCATGAAAGATTTGCCTTTTCTTTGTCTTCACTGTTTTGTCTTCATATCCTCTGATGATTGAGCACAGAATCCTGTATGCAGATGGCAGTTAATAAATAATTGGGTGAATTGTATTGGATTAAACCAAAATGCTGTTATGTGGATTATTTTCAGTTAAATTTTATTTTCCTATTCTTGCCTATATATAATCTCTATAAAATCCTTTATATACTTGGTCATTATCCAAGCTTGCAGCACCTTCAATTTAGTTTCATCTGAAAATTTCATTAACATACTGTTTACTCCTACTTCCAGGTGATTAATGTAGATATTAAACATGACTAGACTTAACACCAGCGCCCCCAGCAGCACCTCCTCCACCCCGGATATTAGCTCCACCTTAAGATATTGCTATTTGTCTTTGCCTTGGGTTTATAGTCTTTCTGTCAAATTTCCTTTCTTACAGCAACAGCTTTCATATGAAAGTCAATTCAAATTAAAATTTCAGATGCCACTAATATCAAGCTAAGTTATATCTGCTGAATGCTTAAAGCTTCCCTGTCACTGCTTCTGAGAAACAATGGACACTGAAAGTGGACTTCTACAATGTGTTTATGACTTCAGATAACTTGTGGTCCCTGACATGGTCTTCCTAAATCCTATTGCTTTGGAACTGTCTACCTCTCCTTGAAAAAATCAGCCTCTGTGTGTTTAATATCACTATTTATATTCCACTCAAACATTTAATTCTTTGTGCATTTCAAAAGCAAGTCATGCTTTTTCATACTGGAAACATTTTAGTAGAATTTACTTTCTAAATTATTTTTTGAATTACTACTTAGGATATTCAATGTAGTACAGAAGAAAGATTGCTAAACTCCCACTCAGACAAGTGGATTGGCACAGGGAAAGAGTGCTGGATTGGGTGTTAGAGGACTTGAGTTCTAAATCTAGTTCTGTGACTTGAGTGAGCTGGAAAAACATTCTTTTGGCCTCAGTTTCTCATCTACATAATGATAATTATCATTTGCTTAGTGTTTTACAAGACATATCACCCTCACAGCAACTTCAGTAGGTAGGTGTTATTATTATCCCCATTTCATAGTTAAGGAAACTCAGACTGGGAGGTGAAGCAATTACATGGCTAGGAAATGGAGAGATAGGATTCAAATTCAGCTCTTCCTGACACAAAGTTTAATATTCAATTCACTAAACCACCTATTGCTTCATAAAATTCCTGTAAAATGATGATGTTGGTCAAAATGACTTCTAATATCTGTTCCAACTCCAAAGTCTATGATCTTATAATTCTAGGTTCAAATTTGGACTATCTAACTGTAACATTTTGGGCAATCACTTATCCTCTCTGCCTCAGTTTCCCCTCCTTTATAAAATAAAAATCTTGAACTAGATGATCCCTAAGTCCCTTCTCACATGAATATCTCCAGATATGTGATTCCCTCCTCCCCAGTTTGTTTCAGTCAAGTGAAGTATCTTTTGGAGAGCAAACAAGTTTATAAATCACTTGGGAAAGGTTTCAACTTGAAAACTAAAATCCTATACATTTGCTTGCTCCTGTAAAAAATTATCAACCATATGCAAATAACTTCATACTTGTCTTCCATAATTTCCTGACTATGATATTAAGTTATTTCAAAATGAGTGAATAAACATTTATTAACAACCACTTTTAATTATTTTTCATTATTTGCTGATGAGGTTTTACCATGAGAAATCAATGTCATTAAATTTCAATTTTGGCAACTTCTTTTTCAAATTAGATATTTGTTGTCTTTCAACGATACCTAGCTGTAATTATTCACATTTTACTAAAGGTTTGTACTTGATTTAGCCACAGCCAACTGTTGCAGCCAGTGTGAATACTTCCAACCAAGTTTCCAATGTCAATAAGTTATGTTAACTAGGAGGAAAAAAACCACAACACTGAACATTTATTTAAGTTTAACCCCCTGTCCCAAAGTCTATTGGCATAAAACTCTCTCCTTATCAGTGCATGAGGGGCAGGAAGGAGAGCTTCAGCCTTCACCTGTCCCATTTCAGTATTCCTCAGGGCCAGTCACTTCAAGATTGTTCATGACCAATCTTTTTCAGTACTCTCCAAGCAAGCATCGACTTTGAATTTCTCTTGGGATTCTTCATGGCCCTTTGCATTTTGGGACTCTTCAAGTGATAATTTTCTTTCAGAACTTTTCAGGGCTTGGGATTGCTCAGGCTTCAAGTCTTCTTGAATACAGTTTGGGCACTCCTAACTTCTACCTTCAAGGGAGAAGATGGAAGAGCCCAACCCTTACTTCAAACTATTGAAGTTTTTCCTTCAGTACTCTGGGATGACATGAAAGGAGTGGGCAGTCTCCATCATGCACCTATTCTCAGCTTGCTATTCTAGTGACTTCAGAGAGTTTCCCCTTGGGTAAGATCTAGGATTTTCTCTTGTTTGAGTTAACCTCACTCCCAATGGGAAAGTTCCTTCTTGCTTAACATCTGGTATATATTCTCCTGTGTATGCTTTCTTTGATTTCTGCTGAGCTATGATATGGATAAATGGGCTTCTTTGCTATATGCTTTGCATCTTCATTGTCAAACTTGTATTAGGTAGGAAAGGGGTCAAGCCTTGGATATAGAGCTAGGGATCCTATTTCTCCTCCAAAATGATAAAGCAATCAGAAGTTAGATAGAGCCCAATCACATCCTTTAGACTAACAATACTTAATGGAAAAGATAAATATAATTCTTGCTTTGTACTCCCTCTTTCTTAGGAGAACAGAGTGGCATTGGTTCTAACTTCTTGCTTCCCATCCTGTCAGGAATAAAAACCTTTCTTGGACAACTGTGGGAAAGAAAGACACTGAAAATGTCTGTTCTGCCACACACACAGAACCTTATCATCCATGTGGGGTATGTCTTCCTTACATAACCTTCACACTTCACAACGTCTATGTAGATAAAATTTAAGCATTAATTTTGAAGGAACTTATAACCATGTATTTGCTACAACTGGACTGAGACTACCAACTCACTTTATGAAAATTGTTTAAGGGATATCTTATGGTGATGAATCTCATCTACTATAGGCCTGTTATAGATTAGAGCCAATGACTATTGCCATTCTTAGCCATCTAGAGCTCCATGTAACATCTTTTTAAATGTTCACACAGATCTTAAATGAATGAATGAATGGTTCATATTAGAAATCTCATTCAAAGGAGCAATTTTAGTTTCCTCAGAAACTTAATGAACTGTAACCTACTTAATAGAAATAAAAATGTAAACATAATTTCTCTGACATCGATAAAGGTTTATTTTGTAAGTGATCTAGTAAGTATCTCTCTAGTTTGCTTATTAATAACTTGGTAGATCTGTGATCTCATTGATGTAGTTTTATATATCATGGTCTCCCACTGCATCTGGGACCATCTTCAATTGTCCTGCTCTATATCTTGCCACTGGACCTAGATGGCTCTAGAAGATAAAGTGAGGCTCATAACTTCATACTGCCCTCCCTCACTTAAATCTAATTCACTTGCAAGTCATGGATTCACTTTCCTGATGTCATGGTCCTCTTTAAGAATGAAGGACAAACAACAAACTTCATCAGTTAAGATCATAGTACATCCTTTTTTATGATTTCTTATTCTATGAGATTTTAGTTCATGTCCTTCCAACAAATTGTCTTTGCAATGTATGTATGGCCTTTTTTCCTGGGTCATTTAATAATATATTGTGGCTATACATGAAATGCTAAGAACTGTCTATTTATCTGTTCTTACTACATCCCTACTACCTTCTTAGTTATACACAATCAATAGTGTTTTTGTGCTGCTTTTTAAGTGTATGGCATCCAAAGTCACAGGTAGATTACACTCACCATCCATTTTGTTGGATACATCCATAATATTGAAAATATGGATTTTGGGAGTATAAAACATTTGGAGATCATTGAAATCAATGTACAAAATTTGCAAAATATTACCTAGTCTCCTATTCTTATTCAATTCATGACACAGATCATGGTGTGTTTTAGATAGGTAAAAGATCAAATCAATGAGCCCATCCAATTACATAACAAGATCTCAGCAACAGACATTCTTCATCCAGTTGGTTTTTCCTTTGGCTATTGCTATGCTAATTATTTTGAGTGTCCATGGTTCTCATAAAGAAGTCTAGTAGTATTCAAGGGCTTGATGTGATTTAAGATTACCATTACAAGTAGGAATAAATTAATGGGAGAAACTCATGGGCTATACACAATGGCTCATGCAATTAGACTCTAGATATCACTTCCTCCAAATACCTCTGGCTGGCATTGGTCTCTATTTCATTCCTTGATCAATATCAATAGAGGATCATTAAGTGGAACTATCTTTATGATTACATTTATAAAATAAAATCTTAAAATGGCCTTCCAGGTAAGACGGCAGCATGAAAATTTGCAGAGGAGCCTGGCTCTCAAAAATATATTCCAGCAATAATTTAAAAATGTAAACAGAATACTGATCAAGAAATCCTGAGAGTGTCTAGGTCACAGAATGGAAAGATGAAGGATTAGACATTTTCTTCAGTTTCTAATAGCTCTTACCAACACCACTAAGAAGAATCATGTTCCAGAAGGGAAAAACAAAACAATTACATGTGTTTCCACAGGATAAGATGTAAAGAAGCCCAACAGGGTAACAGCTTTATGAATGAACTGTGAAAAATGCCAAATCTTAAGCTACTAGCTCAACATCCTTCCACCACCCACCTCCATGGTCAGTCAAGGTAACAAACATAGAAGAGACAAACTCAATGCTTATGCTTTGTGATTCATTGAATAATTTTCTTAGTGCTGCAGTCTCTGATCATACATGCCACCCTTGCCTTTCCCCTATTGTTCTACTGCAATAAATAGCAGACCAACTCTGCTAAGGCATTGGTGGGTAGTTATAACAGGAAAATGAAAAGAAATTCAGTTTTTTTATGCCTGGCCTAGCTCTTAATTTAGTGAACTCCAAGAAGGAAAGAAAAACCCTTCCCAGAGTGACCCACAAGACAGAAGACCAGACACATTATCAGGTCCTCATGACATCTTAAACCTCATGAAAATAGGAATTATGTACCAGAGAATTATGTACGAGAGATAAAGTAATTTCAGCTCTCTTCACATAAATATACCACTAATTCCAATGAGATGGCAACCTAATGAAGCAACAAGAAGGAAGGATGACATCTAATAACAATATGCTCACTTATCATTGCAGTCCATATAACTAGTCAGGGCTGCATAAGATGACCAATAAGTTTTCAAAAAACAAAAACAAAAAAACCCAACAACTCAAATCTACTCCAGCACCTGTGACTTAGAAAAGTCAAAAACCAGAACCTTGCTCTTGCTTGGAAAACAATACAACAATACCCTGTGCTGCAATAGAGTTCAGAGTATAGAGGGAGAGAAGGAAGCGGGACAAGAAGTGTGTGTGTGTGTGTGTGTGTGTGTGTGTGTGTGTGTGTGTGTGTGGTGTTCCACTAGTCTTTAGTTTAATGAATGCCAGTACGCATCTAGCTGTAGTCATTTGTCTCACAAGAAGTCATTTGGGGCAGAAACAAATGCTCAGAAATGTAAATATCCAAGATAGGAAAAAGCTGAGAGAAATTTGAATTCTAGTACCTGGGGAAACTCTATCAAAATGGAAGGAATCAGAAAGTGAGAAAAGGAGAAACATAAGAAGAAAAGAGTGAAATTACCAAAGATCTCAGGAGGAGGAAAAGTGAATTATAAACACTAAGCATAAACAGACAAACCAAATAGGGAAGATATTAAAACCAAAAGGAATGTGATGTCTAGATCAGCAAAAAGAGCTCAGATATCTATGAGAAACGGTTTCAACATGAAAATAAATCAACATGCAATAAATTATAAAATCCTGTGTGTTCACAAAAGAGCAAAGGACCACGGAAGGATGTTTCTTAGTGGTTTAAATGACAAATAAAAATTGTGAAAGCAGAACTTATGTCCTGCGGAGCAGAAACAATTACAAGAGAAAAACTTGAATCTATAATGCAAACCACCAAAAAGCAAAAGCAGAAAAAGAAACTAATTGGGAATACAAGTCCAGAAGCAGAGAGTAATGTGGAAGCGAAGAAGAAATACATAACAAAAATAAAACATGATCTTCCTACAAGCAAAGTATATTGATCTCAAAAACATGATGTGTTGAGAAAACTTAAGGATTATAAATCTTTCAAAAGAACACATATTAAATAAATCTGAAATTCATAATGCCAGAAATAATACAAGCAAACTTCCCAGAACTTCTGCAGATAGTAAACAAAGTACCAATCAATTCCCCAATTGACAAATGATCAAAGGATATGAACAGGTGATTTTCAGAGGAAGAAATTAAAGATATCTATAATCATATGAAAAATGTTCTAAATCACTTTTGATTAGAGAGATGCAAATCAAAACAACTCTGAGGTACCACATCACACCTATAAGATTAGCAAACAAGACAGAACAGGAAAATGATAAATGTCGGAGAGGATGTGGGAGAGTTGGAACACTAATTCATTGTTGGTGGAGCTGTGAGCTCATCCAACCATTCTGGGGAGCAATTTGGAACTATGCCCAAAGGGCTACAACAATGTGCATACCCTTTGACCCAGCAATATCGCTTCTAGGACTGTATCCCCAAGAGATCATAAAAATGGGAAAGGGTCCCACGTGTACAAAAATATTTATAGCAGCACTCTTTGTAGTTGCCAAAAACTGGAAGTCAAGGGGATGTCCATCAATTGGGGAATGGCTGAATAAATTATGGTATATGAATGTAATGGAATACTATTGCACCATAAGAAATGATGAAGAAGAAGACTTCAGAGAGGCCTGGAAGGACTTATATGACCTGATGCTGAGTGAAAGGAGCAGAACCAGGAGAACTTTGTGCACAGCAATGAAAACAGTGTATTTTATTTCTGTAGACTTGGCCCTTCGTAATAACGCAAAAACTTAAAAAAAAACTACAACAAACCCAATGGTTTTCTAAGGCAAAATGCCTTCCACACTCAGAGAAAGAACTATGGAATTCATTTGCAGAATGTAGCAGATCATGTTTGTGTGTGTGTGAGTGTGTGTGTGTGTGTGTATTATGTTTTAATTTATTATATGATTTCTTCCATTTATTTTAGTTCTTCTACATAGCATGACTATAGTGAAAATGTATTCAGTAGGAAAGTATATGTAGATCCTATATAGAATTGTCTGCCATCTTGGGGAGGGAGAGGGGTGGTGGGGGGTAGGTGTGTGTGGGTAAATCTAAATTTTATGGTAGTGATTGTAGAACATTTAAAAAAATAAATAAAATAAAATTAACAAAACAAAACAAAACAAAGTACCAATCAAATGAGTCCATGAATCACCTCCACAAAGAAAACAAAAGGAAAACCTTTATGATTCAATCCCTAAGAGTTTGGTTAAAGGTAAAATTATTCAGGTGACTAGGAGAAAGACTTTAAAATAGAAAGAAAATGAAATTAAAAACAGACAACACTATTTTTTTTTACCTTCCAGGAAACAAATAAGGGAATGAAATCACATGTTACAAAGAGCAAGAAACTCAGGATATAACCCAATGTGATACACCCTGCCAATCTAAACTTAACCACTGGGTACCTAGGTGGTGCAGTGGATAGAGCACCAGTGCAGGAGTCAGGAGGACCTAAGTTCAAGTCTCACCTCAGACATTTGACACTCACTAGCTGTGTGACGTTGGGAAAGTCATGTAACACCAATTACCTCATCCTGGGTCATCTCCAGTCATCTTGATGAATATTTGGTCACTGGATTCAGATGGCTCTGGAGGAGAAGTGAGTCTGGTGACCTGCACAGCCCTCCCGCACTCCAAACAAATTCAAGAGCAAGTCATGTCATCATTTCTCTGATGGCATGGTCTTCTTTGGCAATGAAGGATGAACACACACAAACTTAATCATTAGTGAAAAGATATAGATTTTCCAGGAAAAAAAAAAAGTCATTTGAAGCATTCCTACAATGAAAACCATTCTTGAGTATATTATTTGCTTTATGACCACACCAGAAAATAGGCGTATAAGAAGGGTAAGCAAAAATAGTCACCAAGAACATACATATAATAAAATGAATTGCAAATAAAAAGGAATAAAGAAGTTAAAATAGAGGGAAATCTATGGAGTTAACAACAGTAGAAGCAGCAACAGCAGTAGCAGCAATGACAAGAACAAACTAACAACAGAGAGACCATCAATATATTTCCTTCTCTAAGTAATCATAAGAGGGCATAAATTAAATAGAAGGAATAGTGGAGGTACGGGCTTGAAAAATCATGAATTAAACCTCACAACACCCTACCTACAGGTGAATCAGTGTTTTTTAAGGGACTGAATTGCAGAATTAGAGGAAACAAAGAAGTTAAAATGTGAAGAAAAAGGCAGAAGAGAATACATGAGGAAGTAACTCATATAGTTCATCATGAGGAAGGCCATGAGAGAATGGGTAAGGAGGAAAATAAAGAATTGAAGCAAAAAGAAAGAATGGTAAAAATCTTGTTTCAGTGTTTGGAGAGGGTCTCAGTAAAGATCACTCCCACGGGGAGAGTAAGGTATTTTAAAAAAGAATATGGGACACTACACTGGAGAAATCACTCAT
The DNA here is from genome assembly GCF_028372415.1 of Notamacropus eugenii. NCBI lineage: Eukaryota > Metazoa > Chordata > Mammalia > Diprotodontia > Macropodidae > Notamacropus > Notamacropus eugenii. The sequence continues at coordinate 126,614,473 of NC_092878.1, read as the reverse complement.
TTCATCTTAGAAAGACAATCAGAACTAGAACCAGAGAGCAAATTTAAAGTCAAACGGAGAATCATATTTGTTCATGGGGAGGGCTACAAGGAATGATGTGCAGAACGATCAGAGATAGAGAAAGTTCCTACTATGAAAGAATATTTCTTTCTTCTCTATTACAAGAAGGAATTGGGGTTTTTAAGATGTAGGCACAAATGGAAAAAGTGTTAGGGAGAAAGATCGGCAAGACCATAGCACAGAATGTGTTTAGTAGACAGAACTCAAAACAGAAATATTAGAAGCCTTCATTCATTGAGGAATACTGGGACTAAAGAATGAATACTAAATAAAAGATCCATGAATCAAAGAACAAATGTCTGGAATAAACAGAAAGGAAAATAAATAATGAAAAGGAGGAAAAGCAATCCCTTTTTTTAGAAAAGGGTGCCAAAAACCAACTTTTAAAACTTACAAATAAAACAAGTTGAAGGAGAGGAGAGGACATGGATTTTGCTTGATGACATAAAAGGCAAAAGAAAGTGGGGGGGGGGAATGAAAAAACTATATAAATGAATTAATTAATAAAAATCAAACTAGGGAAAATAGCAATAGATGAGGGGGAAAACTTTGAGAACAGGGCTACGTTAACACAGATTAAACTAAAAATAGCTTAAAACAAAACAAAACATAGTACTGTCTTTTCAGAAGAAAAGGGTGAAAGTTCTAATTTGAAAAAAATAGACAAATAGAGCAAAATATAAACTGTTTCTCATAAATTTAAATATGAATAGGTTAAACAATCTAATAAAAATTTAAAGAGTGAAAGACTGAATTAGATTATAAGCCTACAATATATCGCTTATAAAAATACTTCAAAAATAAAGATTTATTTAATAAAAATGAAGGTATGGAACAAAATTCATTTTTGCATCAGATTTTCGAATAAGTAGGAATTGTAGTCATACATCAGACAATGCAAAAACAAACATCCACAAAGCAAAAAGGGATAAAGTAGAAAACTGAAATTGTCCACAAATAGCAAATCCACACCACCACTAAACTTCAGTTGAGAGTGGTTTGCAATATATATATATATCTATATATATATTTATATATGTATGTATATATATGTATATATGTATGTATATATGTATATATGTATGTATGAAAACAACTGGTAGGCTGAATTTGGCCCTTAGTTATAGTTTGGATGACTTAGCATCTAAATCCACAAGGGAAAGTTAGTTCAACTATACAAGTCAAAGACAGTAACGGAATAGTGGCAAGAGATTTTAACATTGCTCACTCAATTCTTCAACAAAATTAATAGAGATAAAAAAGGAGACTATATCAACTATAAAAAAAAGTTGGAAAAACTAGAGCTAATAGGTTTAAGGCACCTTCTATATGGTACTGCTACAGAACATACACATTTCTTAGGACTACATGAAACTTTTATAAAAATTGACAATATGTTAGAGCAGATGTATACTTCAAAAAACTGTCAAAAATCAGAACTCACAAGTCATTTGTTTTTACAGAACATAATGCAATGAAAAAAGTAATCAGTTTAGAGAGAACAAACTTAAAATGCAGACCCAAATGGAGCAATAAAAATTAAATAATAAGTAATGTATGAGTAAAAGAACAAATTGGAGAAAAATCAATAATAATATTAAAGAAAATAATAATGAAGGGACAAAATACAAAATTTTCTGAGACTTTATTAAAACAGTTTTCAGGGAAGAAATTAAATTCTTAAAAATAAACATTAACATAACAGAAAAGGATTAGTGATCTGTATATGCATTGAAGAATTAGAAAGATAATAAATAAACAAACTTTACATAGATAAAAACAGATATGATATTAAGAGTAGAGGAAAATAGATAATCTGGAATAAAAAATGCAAAAATGATATAGAAAACTAGGATCTGGTTCTTGGAAAAGACCAACAAAACTTGGCAAACCTTAAGCTATTCTGAATACAAAGAATTGGGAAGAAAATCAAATCATCCAAACAGCAAATGGAGAAGGTAAAAATATAATACAATCAAATAAAAGAAACAAAAAGAATTATAAGAACTTACTAGGCACAGTTATATATAACAAAATTGAAAACACATGCGAAACATATTATCACATTAGGTACGTTGTAAAAAAAGAATTAGAACCAATGGGATAAACCATAAGCAAAAAACAGAAAACAAAACAAAAATTGCATGTATATTGAGAAACTGATTAAGATATGGTCTGATATATTAGAAAAATACTTTCTTTTCAAATTATCAAAGGAATACCTTGTAAAACTCAATAACTAATAATAAAATTCATTTGGAAAAATATGAGATCTAGAATATTAACAGAAATAATGAATGTAGAGACAAAAGAAGGATAGGACTTTCAGACTTCAAACTACATTATAAAACAGAAGTCATAAAACTTATCTAATATTGGTTAAAAAATAGAGAGATAGATCAATGAACGTATAAAATAGGCAAATCAGGGGAGAAGTGGAACTCAGTTTCTCTGGATTTGATAAACCAGAAAACATAAATTACTTAGGAAAGAACTCTCTTTTTGATAAAAATTGGTAGGAAAAGTTGTAATCGGTTTGGTAGAGGATAGTCTTAAACCAATACTTTATTCCACTCTAATTCTAAATGAACATGTGGTCACTGTCTTAAAGATCATAACATTAAAATTATAAAGAAGCATATCTTACACTTTTCACTGATTTGAGTAGGTGTATTTTTAACCAAAGAAAGGTTAAAGGCAAGTATAAAGGATAAATTAAATAACTTTAGCTTTATGAAACTGAAACACTTCTCCACAAATAAACTGATATGTGAAGATATGGAAAGTAAACAAATGGAGAAATAAGCATTAGTATCAAATTTCTCTGACAAGGAATTCATATCTAAAACATATAACCAAGTCTTTTTTCCAGAAGATGAGGTCAAAACATATGACTGCAAAAAAAAATAATGAGCTACCAACAACAATAAAAAGAATGCTCCAAATCACTAATAAGAGAATGCAAATCAAAACTCCAACGTTTTCCCTAACACCCTGAAATTGGCAAGAATGGCAAAAGATGTTTGAGGGGTGGATTTTTGATGGATCTATAAATCCAATCATTTGGAAAGCAATTTGTAATCATGTTTTTAAAAAGACTAAAAATTGCATATCCTTATATCTAGAGATTCCACTTAGAAGTAGCTTATACCTCCAAGTGGCCACTGATAAGAAGAAAGCCCCATATACACCAAAATAATGACAGCAACGATTTTTTATCGTGCCAGAGAATCAGAAACAAAGTAGATATCCACTTACTAAGGAAATGGCTGAACACATCATGCCACTTGAATATATTGTAATACTTTTGTACTATAAGCAGTAATATGGTATTATTATAGAGTAGCATGAGAATATCTAATCAACCAATACATATTAAAGTAAAAAGTGCCAAAAAAACCCCTCAGAGACTAAATAATGTAAACAGAAAACTCACACACAACAACAACAACAACAGAACAACTCGAAAGTGAATTTTGCAAAATTACAAAGAACAACCATGGCTAGAAAGAAATAATGAAAATACCACGCCAAAAGCATCAATTTTGCAGAGGTGGGAAATTCAGGATATGATACAATGTGAACATTTTAAAACTGTCTTCTGTGTGTTTGTGTGTTTTACTGGTCTTTCCTCATCTTTTTCTTTTCTTTTGTATTTTTGTATTTAACATGTTATTTTTTTAATCCGGTTTTCTGAGAGAGGGATATGAGAAACACTGGGGGAAATTTTGCTGATGTAAAAAATGTCAATAAAAAGTTATTTAAGAAAATAAAATTTTCTGAGGACATCTCTTTTTTACACAACCTCATAAAAGGGGTACATGCTGATTTTGCCTAATTAGAGAACTAGAAATCAGAGAGAACTGGGGTAAGGGGCTGAATCAGACTTGAAGGAAGGGGAATTAGAATCCTACTGGGGCCCCTCCTTTCCTCCCAGAAGCTACTTGGGACAGAGACACAGCCTGGGGTGGGAAGGAGTAAATTCCCTAGTGTGGGAGAAAGCTGAGAAAGTTTTAAAATCCAAGCCTAGAAGTAAACCTTTCATCAAAGGTATATAAATCAGAAAGAGAGTGCCAGGGGAAAAAGGCTAAAACCAACAAAGGTCTCAAGAGCAAGAAAATTCAGTTAAAAATTTAGAACATAAGCAAATCAATCAGCAGGGAAAATACTAAAATCATAAAGAAAATGACTATTAAAATATCCGAAATCAAAAACCTTCTAAATAAATATTGTAATACAAAGGAAACTGAACTAACACCTGATAATTAACAGAAAATTATAAATCCCTAAGAGAATATGAAACTGCAGCAGGATATTTAACAGAGATAATACAAATTTAGGAAAAGCTGGAAGGGGAAAAAAAGGAAGAAGCTATGGCCATCAAGACATTAAAATTCTCCTTTAAAGTTCAATCAATTCAATTTGATCAACAAAATCAAGTCCCTGGAGCTGTGTGTGTGTGTGTATATACGTGTGTGCATATGTGTGTGTGTGTGTGTGTGTCTACCTATAGACCCTCAGGATGTTTGTGTCCTTTCCATAGTGAGTTTAGTGCCTGGCTCATTTTCTACCAAAATTTCTATCCTCCAATTAAGAGATTTCAACATACATGTTTATGACCAGTTAAATGCCTTAGTCTTCAGTTTCTCAGGACACTCGGTCTCATGAGTTTCTCCCCTACTTCACCCCTAGCTACACCAGTTGAGCTAGGCCCTGAAGTTAGGCAGTTGTATGTTCACCTTGTTGAAAATGCACATTCACCATGCTGAATGGAAGTGCTGAGGAAGCATAGGACTCTTTATGGTTCACAGAGGCAGTGATCTTCTATCCACAAATACTTCCTCTTTCTGCAAAGCAATGCCAAATCTCTTTATAGGAGATGTGAATTATTGTTTATTTACTAAATAACAACAGACCTTTGAGCCCCCACCATGCACAAATCCATCTTCTTTTTAGAAGTTGCTACATTCCAATGCACACTAATCACATAGGCTTGACACAATGGAGTTAACTCCCCAGATGAATGCACAAAACATGTTTGATGGCATAAAATATTTGTTTTACTCCTGCCACAGAACCTCAAGAGAAGCAGAAAAACAACATACGACGTAATATCTACTGAATGGCTGCATGACTAGACCTGTGTAATACCCAGGCAATGTACAAACACACTTGAGCTTATTTAGTGTTTGCCTTTCCTATCTGTTGTTGACAGGTGAAAGTGTATAGACATCATAGTAAAGTCTGGAAATGATATTTGAGTCATTCATCCAGAAGAGATACTCATTAGGTAAAGAACTAGAAACTCTGGACTTGAGACTTCTCTCAGCACAAAGTATAAAACTAAGCATCTTGCCCAACAGTGCTTAGGAGGAAGTGCACTACATGCTTTCAGTGTCTACTCATCCCTGTCCTGATTTTGTTTTGATTTTACCTTTCTTTTAATTGTTGTTCTGATTGAACACATAGAGGTAATTTTACAAAAAAAAAAAAAAAGGACTTCTGATCATTACCCAGTAATATCCTCTGTTAAGATATAGTCAATTTTCTTTCTTTTTTTTTTTTTTTTTGATATTGACTGGTACCAACACCCACCTATTTTCTTCTTTTAAAAATAATTAATTTATTTATCTTTCTATTTGAACACTCTTCTTTTTTAAATTTTTATTTCACAGTTTCCTCCCTCCCCATAATCTCTCACTCATTGAGAAGTAAAGCAATATAATATTAATCATACATGTGAAACCAAGAAAAACTATATTTCCTTATTGACCATGTTGCAAAAAAGAAAAAAAACAAGTGAAAAACATATGTATACTTTGATTTGTACTCAGAATTCAACACTTCTATATCTGTAGAGGAAATTTTTTTTAATCAAGGTTTCTTTCTACTTGTCTTTGATCATTGTATTGATTAGAGTAGTTGTCTTTCATGGTTAATCATTGTTACTGTGTAGAAAGTTCTCCCGGTTCTGCTCACTTCACTTTGCATGAGTACATATAAGTCTTCCCAAGGTTTTCTAAAAAAAAAAAATTCTTCCTGTCATTTCTAATGGCACAATAATATTCCATTAAATCATATATTATAACATCTTCTGCTGCTACATAATTGATGTACAGCCTTTCAATTTGCATTTCTTTGCCACCACAAAAAGAGCTGCTATAAATACTTTTGTGCATGGTGGTCTTTTCAGTTTTCTTTGATCTTTTTGGGATGTTGTAATGGCAAGTAAAATTAGGATTTTTGCTGTTTTTGTTTTAGTATAATCATGTGCCTGATTGGATCTTGCTTTTAGCAATCAAGTCTTCACTAGGAGTCAATAGAAACAAGATTTTCTTTAACTATAAATAGTATATGCATTTGTATTGTTAATGTGATTAAAGATCTTCCCCATTCATTAATGGGCCTGCCCATTAAGGGGAATTTGATTAGGGAAGATATATAGGAACATGCACAGCTTTTGTTATTGAGGCACTGGTTCTCAAGGGTTGGGATACCTTCTGACTCTAAAAAAGAGTGGGAGGTTTTACTTTTGGGCTTCATTTTTGCAAGAAGGTTTGAGTGCCAAAGGAGGACTCTGGGAAGACACTTTAAGGATGCCCCTGGCTTTGAGAACCTAGATATCATGCTTCCGTCTCTGGTAACTCTGGTCAGACAATTGGGGTCCATTTGTCTGTTGAATTCAGCCAGAGGAAACCATGCCTATTGATCTTTGGATTGCTTTGTATTTTCTTTAAAATTCAGTGTGGTGACTCCCTGAACTAACTGAATGATATATGTTGGTTGTTGTCCTTGGTTCTCGAAGAAGACCAAAATGACATCACCATGATAAGTGAAATTTCAGTGTTTCCAACTGTGACTGATCAGACCAATACAAGCTTGGAATGCTCTACCACAAGTTGGGCACAGATAGCCCATGTGAATATTTGGGGTGGATGTTCCAAATTTGTGCATCCTGTGTTTACTTTGTGCTGTCTCAATTCTGTTTTGTTCAAAAAGCACAACACCCTTTCTGATGTGGGCACACCATGCTGAGTGGTCCTGTGCTAGTGTATCCCATATTGTACAGTCAAATCGAAAGTTCATGAGAGAGACCTTGAGAGTGTCTTTGTATCATTTCTTCTGGCCATGTGTGATTCCCTGCCCCATGTGGGTTCTCCATAATATAGTCTTTTTGACAAACATACATTTTGCATTTGAACAACATGGCCAGCCCATTGGAGTTGTGTTGTCTGAAGCATAGTTTGAATACTTGGTGGTTCAGCTCAAGCAAGGACTTCAGTGTCTAGTACCTTATCCTGCCAGGTGATCCTCAGAATCTTCCTAAGACAGTTCAAATGGAAGTGATTCAGTTTTCTGGCATGGTGCTGGTAAACTTTCTATGTTCCACGAGCACAATACAATGAGGTCAGCTCAACAGCTCTGTAGACCTTCAGTGTGGTAGTCAGTGTAATACCTCTTCTCTCCCAAACTTTTCTTTTGAGCCTCCCAAATACTGAGCTAGCTCTAGCAATGCATGCATCAACCTCATTGACAATGTGTACATCTCTGGAAAGTACAATACCAAAGTAAGTGAAAATTATCCATGGCACTCAAAACTTCTCCATTTGTTGTAACTGATGATTCCACATATGAATGGTGCAGTGGTGGTTGATGGAGCACCTGTGTTTTCTTGGTGTTAAGTATTAGGCCAAAATTAATACAAGCAGAAGAGAATCGATCCATACTTTGTTGCATCTCAGCTTCAGAGGCTGCATTGAGTGCACAATAATCTGCAAACAGAAAATCATGCACCAACACTCCCTCCACTGTGGAATTGGCTTGTAGTCTTTTCAAATTGAAGAATTTGCTGTCAGTATCGTAGTTGACCTTGATGCCATGTTCATCGTCATTGAAAACATTTTTCAACATAGCTGAAAACATCATGCTTAAAAGCATGGGAACAAGCACACTGCCCTGTTTCACTCCATTGGTGACTGGGAAGGCATGAGAGCATTGTCCATTATCCAAAATCCAGGCAAACATACCATCATGAAATTGACATATAATATTGATGAACTTCTCCAGGCAACCAAATTTTGACATAATTTTCCATAAGCCCTCATGATTAACAGTGTCAAAGGCCTTGGTCAGATCTACAAACGTTGTGTACAGACCTCTGTTCTGCTCCTGGAATTTCTCCTGGAGTTTTCAGGCAGCAAACAGCATATCAACTGTTCCTTGGCCCTTTCTGAAGCCACACTGGCTCTCAGGTATATGACCGTCTTCCAGGTAAAAGATCAGCCTATTAAGGAGAACTGTAATAAGAACTTTGCCAGCAATGACTAAGAGAGAGATCCTCTTGTGATTGTCACAGGACAATCTATTCCCTTTACCCTTATAGAGATGGATAATGGAGATATCCTTGAATTCCTGGGGGATAACCTCCTCTTGCCATATATCCTAGAAATTTCAGTCACCTTTTGTATGAGCAATGGTCCCCCTACCTTTTAAAACTTAGCTGGAATAGAATCAGCACCAGGTGCTTTGCCACAAGAAAGGAGCCTAACGGGCCTCAAAACCTCTTCTTCAATTGGAAATTCAGCTAAGGAAGGATTGACTTCAACCTGAGGTAAGCGGTCAATAGCCTCAGCATTGATTGATGATGGTCTGTTGAGAACACTATGAAAGTGTTCAGCCCATCTCTCTAGTATCATGTCCTTATCACTAATCAATGTGGTTCCATCATCACTGAGTAGTTGTGATATATGTACTTGGTTAAAGAAATGATACATGTGCTTAATTAAAGAGATTCTTAACCTCTTGAAAGCTTGTTTTTTCCTTTTATGAATACAGATCTAAGAACCTGTGATAGCAGGCCCTTCTGTGTATATTGGGGTGCTTAAGTGATACAGATGAAGACTTAATAGTTGTATTACTGGGTCAAAAATGTATGTGCAGTTTTATAGTCCTTTGGGCAAAGTTTAAAATTACTCTCCAGAATGGATAAATCATTTCATAGCCCCACCAACAGTACATTAGCATCCCTATTTTTCCACATCACTTCCAGCATTTGTCATTTCCTTTTTCTTTCATGTTAACCAATCTGACAGGTATAAGAGAACATCTCAGAGTTATTCTAACTTGCATTTTTTTCAATGATTTAGAGTATTTTTTCACATTATTATTGATAGCTTTGATCTCTTCATCTGAAAACTGCCTATTAATTGACCATTTATCAGTTAGATGATGGTTCTTATTTATTTAATTTGGCTGTGTGTGTGTGTGTGTGTGTGTGTGTGTGTGTGTGTGCATGCTTGTGTATAATGAGGCCTTTATCAGGGGATTTGTTTGTTTATTTAGATTTCATGGTTAGATTTATCTAGTTCTGAGAAGGAAAAGTTGAGGTCTTCTACCAGTATAATTTTACTGTCTATGTTGGCTTGAACACAGTATATAAAAGAGTAAGGTAAAATATCTGCCCACCATTTCCAAGACTTTTCAGGCATCCCATTCCCTTCCATTTTTCCACAGTTTATTTCCCCATTTCAAGGAATTCTCTTTTTCCTCAGCTTTGCCTCTAGATTACTTAGCTTCCTTCAGAGTGTGGCACAAGTACCACCTCCTCTAGAAAATGTTCCTTCCAAACCACTCCACTCCAGTGGTTTTGCCCTCTACCTTCACAATTTTTCATCTAAAAAAAAGATCTATTTACATATTGTATTCTCTTTGAATCTGTGAAGGCAGGAGAGTGTCCGGGTACCTCCAATGCCTGATACATAGTAGGCACTTAGTAAATGGGGGTCAAATTGAACCTAATTGAATCTACGTACTGTCTGCATACTGCTGAATGAGTTCTAAAAGTTAGGGAACATTAAATTGTATTTCCTTGCTTTATCTCCTCTGAAACTTGTCTCTCTTACTAGACTGTGAGCTCCTTGAGAGATGTTGCCATTCATCTTTTTTCATGACTTCCACTTTCTGATGGCCCTTCCCACAAATTATCTCCCATACTCAGCACAGTACCATGTGTATATGTACCTATATGAATAGCAGGTATGTATATGTATGTATGTGTTTGTATACAGCTTGACTTGGCTTGTACAGTCACAGAACCCGAGTCATCAAGGGCCATCTAACCGAAACTATAGCAAACTACAAATCGTTTGTACAACGTCCCTCAAAATGAGCATCCAACTTCAGCTTAACAACCTCTAAGTATTCTTGGGGCTTATTCAACTATTAGGAATAATTTTAATTTTTTACATTTTTTTCTCATAATGAAGTAAATTTTCATCTCTTCAACTCCCACATAGCAACCCTAATCTTGCCTTTTGTGACCAAATGGAATAAATCTAATCCCTTTTCCATCAGACAAGATAATACTTCTAATGCTTGACAACAATTGTGTTTTCCCTCCTGAGTTTGTCTTCTCCAGGCACAATAGCCTCCAAACAGTCTTTTCATAGTATAGTCTTGAAGTCCTTCACCATCTTGGTTCCTCACTACCTTCTGCACCCTCCTACATTTATACCCATATACAGACATACATGCAAGCACATATATGACACACACATGTATATCCACATATATGCACATAAATGTGTGTACACATATATAAACTATCAAACTCTATTCAAATATCAATTTTCTCCCTAAAATTTGGCATTGTGAAACAAACGCACTATTGTAGGAGTTTGATTTAGATTAAGTAAGACTATTATCTTTTCAAGAACATAATATTTTCCTTAATATACCCCACAATCACTTATGTTTTGGGGCCACTATTTCCCATCATTGACACATTGAGTTTGTAATCTGTTGAAATCCCCTGATATTTTTCAGATAATGTGCTACCAAAGAGGTTTTTAAACAATCCAAGTATAGAACTTCCTATTTATCCCAAATAAGTTTTGTCTTATTAGATTTGGTCTAATCTTCTGTCTGTTGAGATTTTTCAGATACTGATTCCTATCCAATACTTTAGTTATCCTTCCTAATTTTTTTTGTCTGCAAATTTGATAAGCATACCATCTATGTTTTTTTCCAAGTGACTGATACAAATATTAAGTAGCACAGGGCCATAGACAGATCTTGTCAAAGGCATTATAGATTTTTAAAAATTTGTTTTTCCTTTTCTATTTTATTCTCTTCAATATCTGATGATAAAGAAGTTGAGACTATTTCCATGGTGATTATCTTTCTTATGGACACCCCTAGGTAAGATGACCAAACCTTCCATTAAATGTTAATTGAGAGGCAGCATAGGTAGAGCATAGGTTCCCAAAGTGGGTGATACCATCCCCTTTCTGGCACTGGAATCATACAGGGGGGCAGTAGTAACCTCTGGTATAATTGAGGAATGCTGAATAAAAAGAAAGGGGTGGCCAAAGCATAAAGAAAGAAGAAAAGAAAAGAAAATTTTGAAAAATTATGTATATATATATATATATATATATGTGTGTATATATATAGATATAGATATATGTTTCATCTGCTGTGTAACAGAGTTAAACTCATAATGATTACATTATTTTCCATATAAACACACAAAATACAAGTTATAACTGATTAGTGGACGAGTCCACTGAGAGGTCTCAACAAGCAAGTTTTGGCAGGTGAGTGCATTGTGCAATGTTAGCAAGACCAGTAAGCATCAACAGGAATACGTGTGTAATGACTTATTGACAATAAGGTACTATACAATTACATGATTCACTATTGCTTCAACAAAATTATAATTCCGGGGGGGAAAGCCACACATTTGCAATAATTATTAAATTTAATACGTGTGTATACATATGTGTGCTTGCATTTCTTCTAGTTTCATGTCAACTCATTGGCACTCAACATGAATCTGATATTTAAAATGTCAGCAACTAAAATACTATCTAAAAACTGTGATTCATCACATTTACTGCTTTTGTTTTCTTTTTTTACTACTTTACTATTGTTATTGAAGGATCAGAATACTATTGAATAATAATAATTAGTATTGATAAAATACTTTTCCTTTTACAAAACACTGCATAAGATTATTTAATTTTATTTGCACAATGCTGTGAGGTAGGTGCTATTAATGAGGAAACTGAGGCAACCAGTGTTTAAATGACCTCCCTGGGCTCACATGATGAGTAAATTTCTGAGGAAGGATTTGAACTCAGATCTTCCTGATTTCAAGTCTCAGTGTTATATCTACTGTAACATCAAGTTCTCTCCAGAAAGAATACTTTTGCAGAAAATTGAGTCTCATGTTGTGTTTTTATTTCCATGAGCAAAGAATTCCTGAAATTTTTCTGGTAGACTTAGCCCTTCATAGCAATGCAAGGACCTAAAAAATTTCCAATGGACCCTTGAGGCAAAATGCTTTCCACATTCAGAGAAAGAACTATGAAATTGGATCGCAGAATGAAGCAGATCATTTTCTCTTATGTTATGTTTTGTTTTCATGGTTTCTTCAATTCATGCTAATTCTTCTATGCAAAATGACTAAAGTGAAAACGTATTTAATAAGAATGTATGTGTAGAATCTGTATAAGATTGCACGCCATCTCGGGGACAGATTGGGGTGGGAGGGGGTAAGAGAGGTAAGGGAGGGGGAAAAATCTAAGGTATATGGAAGTAATTGTAGAAAATTGAAAGCAAATCAATTAATTAAAAAAACAAAGAATTCCTCAGAGACCAATTTACTGACAATGAGTCTCACCATAGTCAGCTTAGAATTTGTCATTGGGCACATATACAAAACCTTTCCATCTTACCCATTAGTTATTTCTATCTGTGTCTTATTCTCCTACTACACTTTAAATTCTAATTGAGGCAAGAGTGTAGGGCTGCCTAATCTTTGTATTCAAGGTAAGTAGGTAGCCCAGTGGATAGAGCATTGGACTTGGAGTCATAAAGACCTAAGTTCAAATTCAGCCTCAAACAGTTACTAGCTCTGTAACCCTGGAGAAGTCATCTATTGTCTGTTTGCCTTAATCCACTTGATCCATTGCACAAGAAAAAAGCAAACCACTTCAGTATCTTTGCCAGGAAAACCTCATGGGCAACACTGCCATGCTATGATCCATAATGAAGATTAGCACAAGAATGAATAACCATAATAATCTTTATATTGCCTTTAGCATATATGCACAGTAAGAAATTTAATATTTTTAAATAAATGATCAATTTTCCACTTCAAACTACTAGATCTTGCTCTAGAAGTGTCTTCTAAATATTTTCACCCAATAATTCTTTTCATCCTTACAGCATCTTGTATCTGTGTCTTTTCTTTGCTTGGGGTATAATAGGTCTATTTGATGGCCTCCCAGAACCCCTGGTTTCATTCATTTCTCAGTTCAAATATCCCAACTTCTAGGGCACTCCCTCCCCGAATACTTTGTATTTTTTTACCTATCTTGTGCAAATTTCTATATATATGCATGTTTTCTCCCTTGATTGAATGTGGACTCCTTGATGGCAATGACTACTTTGATCTTTGTATACCCAATATCTAAAACATTGCCAAAAAATATGCCAAAACATTGTTTGAACTTTGGGAAAAAATTGAATATTGTAGACAGAGCTAGAATCTAGAAATGCCCCATAAAATATTGCTTTTAGTCTGTTATGAAATTGCCTAACATTCGTCTAGGCAATTTGGTGATAGAGGTTGCTAAACAAGAGAAGTGCTATAGGAACATTCCCAACATTTTCTTGCTTAAGCTGACCAAGGAGAGTTTTGGAGTTTTCTCCTAGAGTTAGAGCATATATGTCCATAAAATCCAGGAAAGAAATGGAACAGTTTTATCTGAGTAATTTGCAATGACATTGGAGGACTGTAGAAAGGAAGGAGAAAATAGGATTACTGCATAAATAGTATGGTGACCTAGCTCAGTCATCAGACCTCAGGGTCTATTGTTCATTCTCACTCACATATACACACATATGTACATCATAGGTAGATCCCAGAGGGAAGGCACTAACAATGGGGAAGACTGGAAAAGACCTCTTGTAGAAGGTGGATTTTGTGTTCTGTCTTGAAGAAAACCAGGGAAATTTGAGGGCAGAGATGAGTAGGGAGAAAATCCCAGTTATGTAGGGTAGCCAGTAACAAGTATGGAGTTAGAAAATGGAGTGTTGGAGGGAGAGGTGGAGCCAAGATGGCAGAGTGAAAGAACAGACTCACCTGAACTCTCCCACAAATTCCTTAAGATACCTCTAAGGCATGAAACTGAGCAGATTTTGGAGTGGTAGATTCCACAAAAAGACAGAATGTGGCAGATTTCCAGCCCTAGATAACCTGGGAGCAAGGGAGCTCAAGAGGAAGAATTTGTTGCACTGGGAGGGGAGAGAAGTGCAGAACACACAGGCTGTACCAGCATAGACTCAGCCATAGCAGAACTGGAGCAGACCCCAATAAATGGCCAGCCACAGTGGTGGTTCCCAGGCCTCTCAGTGCAGGGCTGGGGTCTGTCAGAGCTGGGTGAGAGAGAGGCATAGTACAGTGCTGGGCCTGTGACAACATCAATGGCTATTCCTGGAGCAATCAGGCCACAGACTAAATGTTTGAAAGTCACCTGTTTAAACTTCCAGGAGCCAAGATAGTGGAGTAAAAAGTGCTTCCATCCTCCCTTCTTGACCTTGAAAAACCCAGAGAATATTCCCTGAAGAGGACTTCTGGAATAGTAGAGCCAGAAAAAGGGCACCACAGTCTTTTGTTGGGAGGCTAAGGGGATTAATGGAAAATGTCCCTCTTGCTGTGGCTGAAGCTAACCAGTACAGGACAGGAGGGGTCCCAGCAATCCCATAGCAAGCCCCACCTCAGCAGACTAGTGAGAGATCCCTAGTGTGGTGGAGCCAGCAAACACCAACACTAGGACCCTACCCTTCACACAGCCAGGGGAATCAGCAGACACCAGCACAGATGGGCATCCACAAGCAACTGAGCCTATCTGTGCTATAGTGCAGTCCCAAGGAAGGAGGACACCTCCAGCAGCCCACCCCTCCCTGCTACCTCACATAGCAAGCTTCAGTGTAACCATGGGGAAATGCAGAAAGACTGCACCTGGTCTTGGTACACACTACACAGTTCCACATCAGCACTAGGCAAGCTACAACCTTATATAGCTTCTAGCTGCCAGAACCAGAGGCCACAGCACACAAAGCCATTAACCAGACCCCTAGCTCCCAGAACAAGAAGCATGGAACAGAGCCTCCTATGCCTCAGAAGCAGAGATCCACTTTAAAAGCAAGGGAAAAGCCAATCATATTGAGAAAGAAGCAAATAGAAAAAAAAAACCCAAAGACCACAGATTCTTAATATGAGGATAGGGAAGATCAAAATATGAATTCAGAAGAGAATAGCATTGACACTACACCTACATCTGAAATCTCAACAGGGAATACAAACTGATCGCAAGCCCAAAAATATCTTGGTAGAGCTAAAGAAGGATTTTCAAAGTCAAATTAGAGAAGCAGAAGAAAAATTGATGAATTCTTTTAAAAATACAATTGATAAAATTGTATGGAGGAGTACAGAGGAAGACTGGAAGCTGTTCAGCCTCATTAAGTAATAAAAATCAAATGAGGGGAAATATTTTAAAGAAAACTTAGTATAAATGCCAAAGTCATCCACTGATAATTTAAAAATAAAAAGAGGAGGATAACAAACAAGAAAAAATGGAAAATATCCATGCAAATATTTTGATAGCAAACTATTTTTTACCATTGAAGTCAAAAGTCAGGAAGTGGGTTGGAAATATGAGCAAACAAAAAAAGAACCTGACCAAAAAAAGCTCCTATGATGTCAAGGAAACTCAAGACAAAACATAGAATAAGAAACCAAAAAACAGCAACTTTAAAACATGTACAAGCAAAGCTGAAAATAAAAATAAAGATTGGATGTAATACCAAAATGAATTAATAGAATAATTAAATGATGGTAAAATGATTTTACAAACCATAGAAGAGCAGATAAATTGGGAAAAGAAGTGAGAACTATGTAAGAAAAATAATTTAAAAAATAATTAACTGTTTGGTAAAAGGGGTATAACAATGGTATAGAAAATAACTCCTTAAAATTAGAATTGGCCAAGAGGAAGATAATGAAACCATCAAAAGAAAAACTCCTCCCCCAGTTTAAATACTGAGAAAAAGGGGGGAAAAGGTCTCATAAAAAAGCAACTTATCTGGAAAATAAATGAGATAAATTAAAATCATTGGACCACCTAAAAGATATGAATAACAACAACAAGAGCCCAGACTTCATATTTCAAGAAATTAAAAAGACAGGAAAACTGTCCAGATATCTTTGTACTAAAAATAAATGTAAAATGAAATAATTCACTGGTCATGTTCTGAAAAAAAAAAATCTGAAAATAAAACTCCTAGGATCATTGTAAGGCAAAATTCAGAACTCCTAGCTCAAGGAACAAATACCACCACCAGCCAAAAAGAAAGAAAGAATAGTGTAGAGACACATTTAAGGTCACACAAGATTAAGCAGCTACCATGCTTTTATTTCTTTCTTTGTAAAATGTATACTCTTGCTCATTTATTTAATTCATAGCTTTTAGAAATCTCAGCCTTAAGATTTGAATAAGAAAGCAAAGGAATAACAAAATAGTGTAGTATTACATAATCAAAGTTTGCAAGACATTTATGTAAAAGCATCTTCAAAGTGATTTTTAAAGAAATCAAAAAGAATTAAACAAATAGATGGACCTCTCAAAACCTCATTCCTTCTTTATGGCTTGGCCAAGCAAATAAAGTAAAAATTCTACTGTTTCTTACACTAATTTTCAAATTCATTATAATACAGACATGCTTGTAAATTATTTGCACTAATCAGAAAAGGCAAAAATATAATTCTGAGAAAAAAGGGAAAGATAAGAATAGCAAGAACTATGGAAAAGAAATGTGGTAAATGAAATATCTCAAAATGTGCTGTGAAATGAAAGACTATTTTTAAAACTAAAACAATGGATAGAGGAAAACATGTAGAGATGGATTAATGCACATAAAATTGACATTTAATAAGTATACATATTTTTAGGTTTATTTAAAAATTTATTTTACTTTAAATGTGTGGAATAAAACAAGCATTTACATAAAATAGTACAATAAAAAGATGATTGCTCAAAAACTACAAATCTACTATATACAACTTGCTGTTCCTTTCAAATATGCAACAAAATCATTATGTAAGTTTTTTCTTCCCTCTCTCCCTTCTCCAAAGATAGCCACCATTACACACAAAAGGCATACATACAGACATACACACATAGTTACACATATACATATATATGTATATACATACACATGTTTATATATACACATATGTGTCTGTGTGTATATGTGTATGTGTATATATGTATATATACACACGTGTCTTGTGTGTAAAATTATTTTATACATAAGTCAGATCGTATCTTTCTTCATATGACTTTTATAGTATTTTGAGTATTTGTAGTAGTCAAAATAACTCATTCACTCAAAGTGGTTTTTAAAATGTACAGTTATGTGACCTTGGACAAGTCACTCAACCCCAACTGCCTTGCCTTTCCCCCTCCAGAGTAAAAGTGGTTCTTAAAACAATATTTGGCCCATTTCACACTTCATTATTTTCTGCAAGTCTTTCCATGTTTTTGTAAGATCATTGAGTTCATCATTTCTTGTAGCACAGCACGTTCCATCACAATTATATACCACAGCTTGTTCAGACAAGTTCTCAGATAAAGGTCTCATCTCAAGTATATAAAGAACTTTGTCAAATTGATAATAATACAAATCATTCCCCAATAGATAAATGGTCAAAGTATAGGAAAAGGCAGTTTGGCAGTGAAGAAATGAAAACTATTTATAGGCACATAAAATAAATGCTCTAAATCATTATTGAATAGAGAAATGCAAATAAAAACAACCTTGAGATAACATTTTATACCACATTGATTAAAATGATTGAAGAGGAAAGGGAAAAAATGTTGGAGAGAATGTGGGAAAAAATGAGACTCTAATTCATTGTTGATGGAATTGTGAAATGATCCAACCATTTTGGAGACCAATCTAGATTATGTCCAAAGAATTAACTTTTTGACCCAGTAAGACCACTACTAGGTCTATTTTGAAAGATAATTAGGAAAAAGGAAAAAAAGAACCTATATATGTTCTAAAATATTTATAGTAGCTCTGTTTGGGGTGGCAAAGAACTGGAAATTACAGTTCCCATACCTATCTAAAATCTTTGAACTCATCATTTCTTATAGCACATTACTCCATTACAAATATTCACCAAAAATTATTCAGCCATTCCTCAATTGATGGGGATCCCTGTATTTCCAGTTCTTTGTTACCAAAAGGAGGGCCACTATAAACATCCCACTTACATTCAAAGTTAAAATTAGTATTTGTGAATTTCCCTCCACCTTATTTTTATTCCCTGTTTTGTTTCTCAGAATCTCTGTTTACTATCTCAAAAGATGCAGAAAAATATTTTGACAAAATGCAACACCCATTCCTTTTAATAATGCTGGAAAGCATAAGAATAAATGGAACTTTCCATAAAATAATAAGTAGTATCTACCAAAACCCTTCAGCAAGCATTATATACAATGGAGATAAGCTAGATGCATTTCCAGTAGGATCAGGGGTGAAACAAA
Organism: Notamacropus eugenii; assembly: GCF_028372415.1. Classification (NCBI taxonomy): domain Eukaryota; kingdom Metazoa; phylum Chordata; class Mammalia; order Diprotodontia; family Macropodidae; genus Notamacropus; species Notamacropus eugenii. The sequence continues at coordinate 126,595,790 of NC_092878.1, read as the reverse complement.
GATGTCCATTATCACCACTATTATTCAATATGGTACTAGAAATGTTAGCTGTAGCAACAAGAGAAGAAAAAGAAATTGAAGGAATTAGAATAGGCAAGGAAGAAACTAAGTTATCATTCTTTGCAGATGATATGATAACATACTTTTCGGACAAATAAAAATCAGATCTAAGTAAGTGGAAAAGTGTCAGTTGTTCATCAGTAGGCTGTGTCAATATAATAAAAATGACAATTCTACCTAAATTAATTTACTTATTTAGTGCCATACCAATAAAATCTTCAGATAATTATTTTCTAGAACTGGATAAAAAAATATCAAATTCATCTTGAAGAACAAAAGGTCGAGAATATCAAGGGGACTAATGAAAAGAAATGCTAGGGAAAGTGGCCTAGCACTACCAGATCTCAAATTTTATTTTAAAACAGCAATGATCAAAACCACTTGGCACTGGTTAAGAAACAGAAGGGGAGAGAAGTGGGACAGGCTAGGTACTCAAGACACAGTAGTCAATGAATATAGTCATCTACTGTTTGATAAACCCAAGGACCCCAGCTTCTGGGATAACGACTCACTGTTCAACAAAAATTGCTGGGAAAACAGATAACAGTGTGACAAAAACTGGGCATAGACCAATGCCTGACACCATACAGCAGAATAAAGTCCAAATGGGTACTTGATCTAGGTATAAAGATTGATATTATGGACAAAATGGTAGAGCCAGGAATAGTGTATTTATAAGATTTATGGAGAAAGGAAAAATTTCTGACTAAAGAAGAGATAGAAAGCATTATGAAGTGTAAGACAGATAATTTTGATTACATTAAACTGAAAACTTTTTGTACAATCAAACCCAAGGCAATCAAGATTAGGAGGGAAGCAGAAAGCTAGGAAAGAATATTTGCAACTAGTGTCTGTGATAAAGGCCTCATTTCCAAAATACAGAGAGAACTGAGTCAAATGTACAAGAATGCAAGTCATTCCCCAATTGTTAAATGTTCAAAGGATATGAACAGGCAGTTTTCAGAGGAAGAAATTAAAGATATTTATAATCATATGAAAAAATGCTCTAAATCACTATTGATTAGAGAGATACAGATCAAAACAACTCAGAGGTACCACATCACACCTATCAGATTGGTTAACATGACAAAACAGGAAGATGATACATGTTGGAGAAGATGTGGGAGAGTTGGAACACTAATTCATTGCTGGTGGAGCTGTGAGCTGATCCAACCATTCTGGAGAGCAATTTGGAACTATGCCCAAAGGGCTACAAAAATATGCATACCCTGTGACCCAGTAACATAGTTTCTAGGACTGTATCCCCAAGAGATCATAAAAATGGGAAAGGATCCCACATGTGCAAAAGTATTTATAGCAGCACTCTTTGTGGTGACCAAAAACTGGAAATCAAGGGGATTCCCATCATTTGTGGAATGACTGAATAAATTATGGTATATGAATGTAATGGAATACTATTGTCCTATAAGGAATGATGAACAGGAAGACCTCAGAGAGGCCTGGAAAGATTTATATGATGTGATGCTGAGTGAAAAGAGCAGAGCCAGGAGGACCTTGTGCCCAGAAATGACCACAGTATGCAAGAGCTTTTTCTGGTAGACTTGGAACTTTGTAGCAATGCAAGGACATAAAAAAATTCCCAGTAGTCTTTTAAGGCAAAATGCTTTCAACATCCCGAGAAAGAACTATGAAATTCAATTGCAGAATATAGCAGATTATTTTTGTGTGTGTGTATTATGTTTTGGTTTGTTATATGATTTCTCCCATTCATTATAATTCTTCTACACAGCATGACTATAGTGAAAATGTATTTAATAGGAATGTATGTGTAGAACCTATATAAAATTGTATGCAGTCTCAGGGAGGAAGGGGAGAGGGAGGGGAAAAAAAATCTAAGTTATATTGTAGAGATTTTTGAACACTGAAAATAAATAAAATTAATATTAAAAAAAGAACTTCTGTCTTGTCTTTTTTTTTTCCAGCTGGTTAACTTCCTTTTCATAATTTTCTTAGATTTTTTCCTGAACCTCTCTTATTTGATTTTTGAATTACTTTCTAAGTTCTTTCAAGAACTTTTTTTTTTTGTGCTTGTGACCTTTTTATGTTACTCTTTGGGGTGGGAGTGGCTTTTTTTTTTTTTTTGTTAACTTCACTCTCTTCCTCTGAATGTGAACCCAGATCTTAGCTTTCCTCTCATGAATTATTCATTTTTAATTTTAATGTAATGTTTAGGGGTTTATTGTTATAATCAGGTCTTAATTGCATATTGGGGATAATTTTGCCTTAGACCTCAGGTCCTATGACCTCTCAGGGCAGCGAGAAACAAACATAAAATTTGGTCCATGCAGTACCCACATGGAATAAGAACATTTCTGGGACATCATGTCTGGGGCCCTAACTGTGGCTTGGGAGAACAGAGGAGTCCCTGGGGTTGAACCTTGGATGGAATTCATAAAACAACAGTAAGGAAGACCTGAAGTGTACTTGAAGCTTTAGATGAACCATTAGACATTTTGATTTTTTTAAATTATCAGAATAAAAAAAATAAAAGAGTAAATTCACAACAAATGAAGATGTAATAAAAACAATTATTTACTTTGTGATAAAACAATAATTTCTTTTGTCCATCTGTATGCCATTAAAATTGACGATCTAAATTATGTGAACAAATACTTTAAAAAAAATTGCACTGCCCAGAAGAACATAACACTGCCCAGCTTAACAGAAGAGGAACTATAATACTTAGAAAATATTAGAAAAAATAAAGTGAATAATCCATAAATAATCTCACGAAGGGAAAAAAGGGAACAGTTGGATTTTACAAGTCTCTTCTATCAAACTTTTAAAGAACAATTAATTTCAACACTACATAAATTATTTTAAAAAATAAAGAATCTTATCAAATTTCTTCAATGATACAAATGGTTTTGATACCTAAACAAAAGAGAGCCAAAACTTGGAAAGAAAAATAGAGAACAATTTCATTAATGTATATTGAGGCAAAAATTCTAAATAAAATGTTAACAATGATTCTAACAATATATCATGAAGGTCATACACTATGACCAATTTGGATTCATACCAGGAATGAATATTAGGAAAAGTATAAACATAATTAATCATTCCAATAAATAAAACAAAGAAAAAAGTGATTGTTTAAATAGATACATAAAAAACTTTTGATAAAACATAATATCCATGTCTGTTTAAAAACACTAAAATGCATAAGAATAAACATAGCCTACCTAAAAATTGTAAGTAGTTAGTTTTAGCAATGCGATAAAAAAGCAATTAATGGAATAAATATAGGAAACAAGGAAATAAAACCATTGCTTTTTTGCAGATGGTATGATGGTTTTCTTAGAGAACATTAAATAATCAACTTCAAAACTAGACAAAAGAATGAACAACTTCAGCAAAGCTGTAGGATATAAAATAATCCTACACAAATAATCAACATTTCTACATATTACCAAGAATACCCATTAGGAAGACATAGAGAAAGTAAATTTATCATAATTACAAGGAATATAAAATACTTGGAAGTCTATCTGCTACATCACACAGGAAGTCTATATACACAATTACAAAACTCCACACAAATAAAAGCTCTAAATAATTGTAGAAATATTAATTGCTCATGTCAATATAATTAAAATGACATTTCCCTATTTTACTTATTCAGTGCCATACCATTCTAACCACAAAAGAATTACTTAAAGAGATAGAAGAAATAATAGCAAAATTCATTTGAAAAGAAGTCAACAATACGAAGGAAATGAATGAAAAAAGAAATTGAAAGGAAGGAACCTCCATATTTCTCAAACTATACTACAAAGCTATTTGGCACTAGAAAAGAAAGAGTAAATTGTCAATGTGTATATAAAATATACAGAAGCAAATGAGCACAGCAACCTAGTGTTTTATAAACCCAAAGATTACATCTGTTAGGGGAAGAACTGACTGCTTGACAAAAACTGTCTGGAAAACTGCAAAATAAATTGGTATAATCTGAGGATAAATGAACATTTCATACCATATACAAAAACATGTATATGACTTGGGCATAAGGTATGATATCAAAATCAAATTAGTGGAACTTGGAAGAATAATTAAATATTTGGATGAAAGAAAAGTTTATGACCAGGTAAGAGATAGAGAAGTTCATGGAAGTAAATAATTTTTGATTATATTAAATTAAAAAGAGTTTGCAAAAAGAAAACCAATGCAGCTTAAATTATAAGAAAATCAAAAAAAAGTCATTTTTTTCTGATAAATGGTTCATTTGTGAAATGTATAAAAACTGAGTCAAACTTACCAGAATAAGAACTGTTCTCCGATTTACAAATAGTCAAGTGTTATGAGAGGGAGTTTTCAGAGGAAGAATTAGAAATATTTAATATTTACATGAAAATGCTGTAAGTCACTAATAATTAGAGAAAAGAAATTTTCTTTGAGATATCCCTTCACTCATATCAGATTGGCTAAGATGACAGAAAAGAAAAATGACAAATTCTAGAGGGATTGTAGGAAAATAGGTACACTAATACACTGTTGATGGAGTTGCAACTAGTCCAACCATTTATAGAAAGCAATTTGGCATTAGATCCAAAAAGCTTGTAGTTGTCTATACCTTTTGACCCTAGGGCAATACCACTACTAGGGCTATCCCTAAAAGGGATCAATGACCCATACATACAAAAACATTTATTGACTTTTTCTTTGGTTGCACAAAACTGGAAACTGGGGGGAAATCCATCATCTGGGGAATGGTTGAGCATGTTATGTTATTTAAATGTGATGAAATATTGTTTTGCTGTAAGAAATGATGACAAGCACGGTTATAGAAAAATCTGTGAAAACTTATATGAAATGATGCAAAGTGAGCAGAACCAGAAAAATAATTTACATAATAATAAGAATATTTTAACAAAAAAAAAAAACTGTGAAAAGCTTAGTAAGTCTGATCAACACAATGACTCACTAGGGTTCCAAAGGACTTGTGAAGAAAAATGCTACCCACCTCTGCATAGAGAACTGATGGACTCAGAATGTAGTTTGAAGTATATATTTTCATCTTTTTTTTTTGATTTTTTGCTTTCAGAACATGGGTGCTATTTAAATTTGTTTTTATGATGTCATATTTGTCATGAATTTTGCATTTCTTGCCTTCACAATGTGTAGGGATGATAGGAAGGGACATGAGAATCCAAAACTGAAAATAAAATAAAACTGAATGGGAAAAAAGCAGTCTTTTCCATAAATATGTGAAAATAAGACAAGGTCCTGTGAAAGTCATAATGATAGCATAACTTGGTTGAATGACACTCTAAATAATAATATCAACTAAAGCAAAGAGCATAAAGGATATAATCTCATCAAAACATGTTTCATTTTCATAGAGGATATCCGGTAAAGTCCAAATCAAGAAGAGATTCCTTATTGCTGCTGATTTCTGTAGGGATTCCTTTTTATAGATGACATTGGGCTTATTTCATCAACCAGTGGAACAATGCAGAGTCTTCTAGATGAATGTCTTAATCATTGAAAAGAATTTGGTATATCTCCATTGGACAGGAGGAAAGCAGATGAAAAATACTTATTACCTATAGAATCTCTAAATTCTTTTTATTGTGTACTACTATGAGTTTAAAAATATGTTGAAAATTCACCCTTGATGTATATATGAGAACTTATTTATTAATTATATGCATGTGATATTATACTGATAATTATACTATAAATTTTATAAAGACATGGAAATTTAAAAGAATAAGACAAAAATGAAATATAATATAATTCTAGAGTCAAGAGGGAGCCATTGGAGTTTACTGGAGAGGGCAGTGGTATGGTCTGATCTGTATAAATATATAAGAGGTCAGTAGTAGGAAATAATAGTAGTAGAAATGGGAAAATTTGAAGGTAACAGTATCATTGTATCAGAGAAAAGTCAGAAATTTGGATGTGGGAGCTTAATGACATAATTCACTGGCCATACACATCCTGACATCAAAAATATGCTGTCCTCACCTATACTCTTTTGGAAACCCCTGGCTTCCCCTAGGTTATGATGTACATTTGGATATATATCTTCTAGATTTTATAGAGTTTACCTCTCAATATACATTTGTTCAACAAGTAGTAAACATGTATTATGTAACTGTTATGGACATGTAGTGCTATTATGAAAATACTATGTTACATATCATTGTGCTATGCCCTGGAGTAACAAAGACAAATATGAAGGCAGTCATTACCCTCAGACCTTATCTTCTATTGAGGAAAATAATTTTAAAAAATGGATAAAACCAAAATTTATGCCATGTATTTGTAATATCTTGGTGGGGACAGGGTCTAGAACATCCATCTTAGACAGAAACTGCAAATTAATTATGAGGTAGGTTGGAAATTGAAGAAAAGGTTAAGAAAGGGCTAGCCTGATTTTGGGTTATTGAACAGTTTTGCTTATAATTTCATGAATCCAAACTTCTCCCTAAAAGGCTCATTTCAAAACAAATCCAAAGGAAAATCTTAAAGGACTCTAAAAGGTTAAACTGTTTACATTCCTCCATGGGAAGATGATACTTGTGACTCATAAGAACTTTCTCATTATTACTGCAGTTAGGAGTATACATAGACAGAGAGGACAGATTTAAACTGAATATGAAGGGATGATATCTAAAAAATAAAATTAATGCATGAGAAAGAGGAATGCATTGGAGAAAGGGAAAGGGAGAGTTAGAATGGGATAAATTATCTCACATAAGAGACAAGAAAAAAATTTCACAGTGGAGGGGAACACAGAGGGGATGCGAGGGAATGCTTGAACCTTACTCTCATCAGAATTAGCTCAAAGAAAGAATAAATTACACACTCAATTGGGTATAGAAATCTATCTTACTATACAGAAAAGTAGGAGGGGAAAGGAGATAAGAGAAGGGGAGGAAGTGATAGAAGGAAAGGCAGATTGGGAGAGGTGGTAGTCAGAAGCACAATACTTTTGAGGAGGGACAGGGTGAAAGGAGAGAGAGAATAGAATAAATGGGAAGTAATAAGATGGAGGGAAATATATTTAGCAATTGTAACTGAAATAAATTTCAAGCAAGTTTTTCTGATAAAGACCTCACTTCTCAAACGAGAACCAAGTCGGATTTATAAAAAACAACATCCATTCTCCAATTAATAATGATTTAAAAATAAGAATAGTTTTCAGATGAAGTAACCCAAACTATATACAGTCATATGAAAAATGTTCTAAATTAGTATTGATTGGAGAAGTGCAAATTAAAAACAAGTCTTTGATATTGCCCCATACACATTAAACTGGCTAATAGGATAGAAAATGAAAATGACCAATGTTGGAGGAGGTGTGGGAAAAGTGAGATATTAATGCTTTATTGATGGAGTTGTGAACTGATTCAACCATTCTTTAGAGAAATTTGAAACTATACCCAAATGGCTACAAAACCATGCGTACCCTTTGAAGCAGCAATACAACTACTAAGTCTGTATTCAAAAAGAGATTACAGAAAGAAAAAACAGCTATGTGTACAAAAATATTTATACTTGCTTTTTTCTAGTGGCAAAGAATTAGACATTGAGGGTATGCCCTTCAACTGGGGAATGACTGAACAAATTGTGCTATATGATTGTGATGGAATACTATTGTGCTACACGAAATGATGAGCAGGATGCTCTCAGAAAAACTTGGAAAGACTTACATGAGCTGATGCAAAGTGAAATGTATTGTTACAAAGTAATGATATTTCAACATGATCAGCTGGCAATGACAGCTATTCTTAGTAATACAGTGATCCAAGACAACTATGAAGGACTTTGTGATGAAAATGCTATCCATCTCCAGAGAAAGAACTGATAGTATCTTAATACAGAGTGAAGCATAATTGTTTTTATTTTATTTTCCTCGAGTGTGTTTTTGGTTTACGTTTTATTTCACATGACTAATATGAAAATATGTTTTGCATGACTACACATGTTTAGCCTATATCAAATTGCTTGCCTTCTCAACAAAAAGGGTACGGAGGGATGAAGAGAATTTGAAACCCAAAGTTTTAAAAGTGAATGTTAACAAGTATATTAACACGTAATTGAAGAAAAATAAAACACTAATGAATTTCAAGAAGAGCCAATTAAACAGCAGACCCTCTCCAGGACTCAAAAAAATAAAAAAAAAATAAATCAATTTTCTTATGCTGATAGGAGAGCTTGTCATTGAGTAATATGATCTGTAAAGAAGACCTAAGGTTAAAGGTCAAAAGAGATGTGCTTTGTGAGGGTGCTCAGGAAATTAACCATGAAAGAGGAATTGTGCAGAACTTGGTCATTTACATAGTAAGAGTGGGAAATAACCAATAGTCAGCCCACATATTTCATTGGTAACCATGTGATATAGAAAGGATATATAGAACTTGTGCACCCTTCATGCCACCTAGAATATTGGTTTGAACTCCCAGGAGGAAATTTATAGAAGGAAAAGGGGGGAAACCACATGTCTTAGGCTTGTATGGATGAGTTGTATTTGACATTTTCACAGAGAACACCCACAACTGATGAGATCTTTGACCCATTGGTGTATTGGAGAGGCTCACTCAATAATTTTTGGGTAGGGTATCTTTAAATCAATTCCAGGTTCTTGCATTCTTTGTTACTACCTTTGACTATCAACTCTCAACTTATAAGCAAGGAGGCATAGTGGATGCAATGTTGGGCCAAGAGTCAAGAAAATCTACGTTTAAATCTGGCCTCATACTAGTATGACTTTGGGGAAAGTCTGTATTACCTTGGGGAAATCACTTAATGTCTTTCTGCCTCAGTTTCCTCAAAATGGGGATGCCTCAAAGGGATTTTGTGAAGATCAAATGGGATAATATTTGTAAAGCTCTTAGCACAGTGGTAGGCACATAGTAGATGCTTTACAAATGGTAATCTCCTGTCCACTTCCATTCAGCACCTGAACTTAGTAGGTATTTAATAATGACTGGTTGATTAATTTATTTCTTGTGATTCTGGGGGGGAAGGATTTGTCTTTGGTCATAGTGGCATGAAGAGCTTTCATATTTCTTCTGAATAGCAGTCATCGGCAGATCTTGAAATAAATTCTAATTTTCTAAAATCATGCTTTATTTATTGTATAACCCATTAGATTCCATCTTTCTCCAGGTGAGGATAGTGTTAAACTGTCACAAAGTGAATGAAGGGAGTTTATGCTGAGGTCTTTAAATCAGTGAATTTACATTTCCCAAGAATACCCTGAGGGGATTTTGGCTACTTTACTTAAAAGACACCCTGAATTTCAGCAGAGCCCTGTCCAGCTCCATGTGCTAACATGGCCACATTTCCAGCCTCTCTTTCAGGCACATGTGTGTTGAGGATGACTGGATTTCCATTGATAATGCATATTGACACATCTTTCTGTTAGTTGAGACCAGAATTCACTAGGGAATCTGATGTTAATTACTCATAATGAGGTTCTTAAATTTCTGACCTCTAAACATGTGCCTGAATTCTACTAGTGCTTTTAGGTATTTTAGCAGTGTCTATATTTATAGGCTCATAAACTAGTATGATACATTTTCTATAGGACTAAAATAATTATTTTGAGTTCAGCAAAAAACCTTTTTCTAAAGGACAAAAATACAAATAGATTCTTGTGCATCTGCATGTTAATATGTAAAAAGCATAATTTAATTTTGCTTGTGGACTTTAAAACATCTCTCCAAAATCTGTTTTCTCTATCTCCTTAAACTCTTATTAATGTGTTATAAAATCTTCTGAAAATCACAAATGTGAAAAATACGAAATGCTTAAAATATCTTCCAATTAGTTAATGGTGCTACAAATACACAGGCATGTATGTTCTGGGTGCTCAAATCTCTTCAAAAATTCTCTTTCCCTTCCAAAATTTTCCTTTCCAAAGGATCTCAGATAAGACTGATTGCCTATGAAACATAATTTATCTTTCTATGAATCTGGAAGAAAAACTCTTTGTACTTAGTATATAAGCTTGATTAATATAAAATAATGGTAACAATAGATTAAGTTTTAGAATTACATTGATTAATTACTATATAAATAATTTACATAAATATTTCATTGTTCACAATTTTGAACATTGGTTACATTAATGTATGAGAATACTATAGGAAAGCATCTGATTATTTTTACAATGCCATATACTCTTCTACCAAGTTATTTGATCATTGTTCATAGAGGAAGAATGTGAAGATGGTTAGCTGCATGGAATCATATGGGTACATCATTCTATTGAGTTTTGCTTTGTTTTTTCTGTTGTTCAGCATATCTTTCTATTACAATATGCTATGTTGATTGTTTTCAAGTCAAGTATATTTTTCTTTGCTACTAAAATGACTTAGTGCTTAGTCTGCTTAAAAAAAACACTTCAATACTTTTTTGTCTAAATTTAAAGGAAGTCACTATTAACAAATGACAAAAATATCACATCAGGAGTTTTGAAAATTTAATGGGATCTTAGAAAAAAATATCATAAATGTCTAGTATCTAAATCCTTGTGTCAAGGTTTTAGGGAAAAACTTACTTTATCTCAAGACCAAAGAATAGGTAAGGGAAGCTCAGCTTCAACCGTTCTTCCAGTATTGAAAGTTTTCTTCGTATAGAAGAAAAGATTGCGTCCTCCATAATGCTTATATTCCACAGCATTCAGGGCCAAGATCAATACTAATGGAGCTGGGCATTTTAAGAAAATCAGTTTAAATACTTAACCTGATGCATTTATTTCTTGAAAGAGATGGGAGATCTTTGAAATCATTGTTGTTAAACATGGTTTTGAAGCCAAATTGAAAGGATCTAAAGAACTAGAAAATACTAAGTAGTGTCAAGGATGCTATTACACAAACTTCTCGACTATTTTGCTTTTCTTGAATGTATTTTGTTTCTAAATTTAGTAACCAGTAACAAAACATTTGAAGAGAAAGGACTTTACAGGAAAGTGTATAGTACTCACTTCCAGTGCAAAGGTGGCAGAATGAGGAAGGAAACCTCCGAATTTCTCCCCCCCAAAACTAGAAAACTGTCTCAGAATTGATCTCATTTCAGGGAAGCAGCTTACCAGCTTGGCAGGAAAGTCTGTCTCTTGGGGTTGGGAAGGGAGCAGGGTACAAGAGCAGCAGCAGCAGGCAGTCTCATAGCAGGGCTGAAGGAATGTTCCAAGACCGAAGCAATACATCAGTGAGGCTTCACCCTTCTACAAACCAGCAGCCCCTTGGGCAAATGAGCAGTCTGTGCAGTACAGGAAGGTCCCAGAATAGTGACCCCACCCCCAGCACAAGCCACCAGATAGATCTCTACCCCATTGCTGAGCAGTAGTGAAATCCCACTCCAAGGATTTACATACAGAGAGATCTTGCTTCCATAGCAATCCAGCAGCAGGGCCCCACCCTTGGTGCAGGCCAGCAGCTAAACTTCACACTCAAAGATACCAACAGTGAACACCCACCCAAGCACAAGCCTAAAGGGAAACCTACCCTTCAAAGCCTTGAAGCCCAGTGAAAGCCAGCAGTAAGACCCAGAGCCCCAGCACAAAAAGTATAGGACAGTGCAGGACTAGAGTCCATTTCTTATATAAAAATACCAAGTCATCAAAAACAATGAAGAAAAATGAGCGATAGCAAAAAAAAAAAAAAAAAAAGATCTTGACTATAGAAAGGAACTATGGTGATAGGGAGGATCGAGGCATGAACTTAGGAGACAATAGTGTTAAAACACCAATCAAGATTTCATACAATAGATAGAAAATGAAGCAATATCAATAATAAACATATATGCATCCAATGGTATACCATTTAAATTTTTAAAGAAGTTGAGTGATTTACAGGAAGAAAAAGAGAGTAAAACTATATTAGTGATGGACATCAAATTTCCCCTCTCAGACCTGGATAAATCTAACCAAAAAATAAAGAAGAAAGAAATTAGCAAGGGGAACAAAATTCTGGAAAAAAAGTTAGATATGGTAGATCTCTGGAGAAAATTGAATTAGAATAGAAAGGAATATACCATTTTTTTCTATGAAGTACAAGGAACCTACAAAAAAAAAAAAAAAAAAACTGACCATGTACCAGTACATAACAACCTCACAACCAAATGCAGAAAAGCAGAAATAGTAATTGTACCCTTTTCAAATCATAATTCAATTTAAATTACATTCAATAATGGACACCAGAAAGAGATATTTAAAATTAATTGGTACTTAAATGATCTAATCCTTAAAAAAAAAGTGAGTCAAAGAACATATCATGGAAGCAACTGATGATTTCATTAAAGAAAAGGAAAACAATGAAACAACATGCCAAAATTTATGGGATGCAGCCAAAGTTGTACTTAGGGAAAAAATCATATCTCTACTTACTTATATCAATAAAACAGAGAAAAAAAGTTCAATTGGGCATACAAGTAAAAAAAAATTAGAAAAAGAACAAATTAAAAACTACCAATTAAGCACCAAATTGGAAATCTTGCAAATCAATAAAATTGAATATAAGAAAACCATTGAACTAATAAATAAAACTAGAAGTTGATTTTATGGAAAAAAAATGAAACGGGTGAATTCACTACCAATAAAGAGGAATTTTTGACAATTGTTAAGAACTATTTTGCCCAATTATGTATGTGTATAAATTTATAATCTAAATGAAATGGATGACAAAAAAAATTTTAATTGCCCAGATTAACAAAGAAGAAATAAAATACTTAAACAACCCAATATTAGAAAAAAAAAATGAAACAAGTCATCAATGAACTTCTTAAGAAACAAAAAAAGCAGGACCAGATGGATTCACAGCCAAATTCTACCAACTATTTAAAAAAAGTGATTGCCAAGCTCTATGAACTCTTTGAAAAAACAGATGAAGTCCTACAAAATTCCTTTTATTCACAAATATGGTGCTGATATCCAAATCAGGAAGAGCTAAAACAGAGAAAAAAAATTATAGATCAATCTCCCTCATGAATACTGCTACAAAGAAAAATTAAATAAAATACTAGCAAAGAGATAACAGTAATATATCATGAGTATCATACATTACAATCAGCTGAGATTCATACCAGGACTGTAGGGCTGGTTTAATATTAGAAAAACTCTCGGAATGATTCATCATATTGATAATGAAAGCAACAGAAATCATAAGATTATCTCAATAAATGCAGAAAATTCTTGAAAAAAATAAAGCTCCCTTTCCTATTAAAAACATTAGAGATATAGGAATAAATAATACTTAAAATGATACCTTACCTTAAAATGATAAGCAATAAAGTAATAAATCATCTAAAACCATCAGCAAACATTATCTGTAATGGAGATTAACTAGAAACCTTCTCAATTGCTATGGTAATTTAAAGTTAATGGTGGTTAGGGGAAAGATTTAAAAATCTTCCCCATCTATTCATTGGCCTCAATATCTTTTGTTAATTTCTATTGATGCCCTGGGTCAGAGGGTCCTTCCTCCATCTCTGAAAAGTGTATATATATACTCTGAGGTGAGGTTGTTTTGGGGCTTACTCATTGTTTGGGCAGATGAGACTCTGGTTGGCTGCTAAGGAGTCTCCTGGTTTGGAAACTCAGATTTTGGTGCTTCTTTCTCTGCTAACTATGTATGTATAGTCAGACAGTTGGATCTGTCTATTGATCTGCCATGTATGTATCACTTATAGTCAGACAGTTAGAAGCCCTGTCGTTTTTTATTTCTAACCTGTCCAGCAGGACCTCCTGTGTATGTCAAAGTCCTTGCTGTTGCACCAATGCAATCAGGGGTGAAATAAGGAAGCCCACTACGACCTCTATTATTTAATATTTTACTATAAATGCTGGTTATAGCAATAAGAGAAAAAATAAATTAAAGGAATTAGAATAGGCAATGAGGAAACAAAACTATCATTCTGCACATTATATGAGGTTATACTTAGAAAATCTTAGTGAACCAACTGAATAAAACTACTTGAGTTTATTAACAAATTTAGCAAAATTGCAGGATTAAAAAAAATAATCCCACAGAAATCAACAGCATTTCCATATATTACCCCAAAATTCCAGTAACAAGAGATAGAAAGAAAAATTCCACTTAAAGTATCTATAGAACTGTTCCGCTAGGGTGAGCCCAGAGCGCACAATGCAGTGCAACCAGCTCAGCGAAGCACAAGGGACCTGGGAAACCTGAGAGTAACAGGCAGAACCAGCAGAGTGGCAGCTGAGGGTGGGAGACCAGAAGAGCTGAGCCAGTGAGAGTTGCTGAGTGCTAGATATGAGCGCAGCAGCTCCTGAGACCTTCAACCCACAGATTAAGTCTTTGGTAAGTCACCTACTTGAACTTCCACAAGCCAGGATGGCGGAGTGATCAGTAAATGCTCTCTCCTCTCCCTTTGATGACCTTGAAAGAACCATAAAATATTTCCCCAGAAAAATCCTGGATCAGTGGGAACAACAAAGGGGGCAAATAGTTTCATAATACCAGAGGCTAGGAAAATAGCTAAAGGGGATTCCTCCTACTGTGGGGGAGGCAAACCAGGACAGAGGACTCAGGGCAGAGAAAACTCACACTAGGAACCAGGCAAGCCTCAGCACCAGGAGAGGAGCCCCAGGAGGGGTGGGAACTCAGACTAACATCTATACACGCCTCAGCACTCCAGGGGAAACAGGAAGACAATAGGACACCTGGGATCACCATCCCCTGAGCTTGCCTTTGCCTCAGCTCAGCTGAGGAGATCTCCTGTGACCAGATCACCCCTCCCCCACACTTTACAAGCTAACCCCAGGGCTGATTGGGGAGACACAAAACAAAAACCTGTTCTTAGCTTTTTCACACAAGTCAGCTCAACACCAACTTCTGCGGCGTCTAACTGAAAGAACTAGAAGCCACAACACATAATCAACATCATGAATAAGAAAAGCAAACAAGGGGCGAAAAAACCATAGAATCTTTCTATGGGAATGAGGACCAAAACGCAAATACCAAAGAGTTCAGTACTGAGACAGTAATTCCATCTGAAACTTCAGAAGGGACTATGAACTGCTCACATGCACAAACAGCTGTCCTAGAACAGCTGAAGAAGGAAATAGAAGAAAAACTGGCCAATGATTTTAAAATTATAAAAAAAGAATTCACTGATGAGAACATCTCTTTGAAAAGGAAAATTGAACAAATGGAAAAGGAAGTACAAAAATTAACTGGAGAAAATAACTCCTTAAAAGGAAAAATTGGACAGATGGAAAAGGAGATGCAAAAGTTAACAGAAGAAAACAATTCGATAAAGATTAGAATTGGGCAAGTAGAAACTAATGACTCAATGAGACAGCAAAAATCAGTCAAACAAAATCTAAATATGAAAAGATAGAAGAAAATATAAAATATCTAATTGGAAAAATAACTGAGGTGGAAAATAGATCCAGGAGACAAAAAAAAATTAAGAATTATTGGACTGCCAGAAAGCCATGATGAAAAAAAGAGTCTGGACAATATCTTCCAGGAAATCATCAAGGAAAATTGCCCAGAAGTGCTAGATGCAGAGGGCAAAATAGTCATCAAAAGAATCCACAGTTCACCTCCCAAAAGGAATCCCAAACTCAAAATCAAAAGAAATATCGTTGCCAAATTCCAGAACTATCAAGTGAAGGAGAAAATACTACAGGCAGTCAGAAAGAAACAATTCAAATATTGAGGAGCTATGGTCAGAATCACACAAGACCTTGTAGCTTCTACATTAAAAGACTGAAGGAATTGGAATCCAATATTCCGTAAGGCAAAGGAACTGGGACTACAACCAAGGATCAACTACCCAGCAAAGTTCAGCATAGCATTTCAGGCAAGGAGATGGTCATTCAATGAAGTAAAGGATTTCCAGACCTTCCTGACAAAAACACCAGAACTTAATAGACAATTCAATCTTCAAATGCACGTCTCAAGAGAAGCATAAAAAGGAAATGGTGTGTGGGGGAAACTTGTTACTCAATTTGGGCAAACTGTTTACTTCCCTATAAGGGAAGATGATACTTGTTAATCTTGAGAATTGTGCATCTATTATGAAATATAAAAGGGATATACATAGAGGGAATGGGTACAAAGTAAATGAAGCCACGTTAAAAATATGATTTAAGGAGCCAACGGGATTGTAAAAGGAGGTGTGCAAAGGAGGAAGCAGAAAATGGTAAATTACATCACAGGAAGAAGTACAAAATTATAGTAGAGGGAAAGAGGGGAAGGTGATGAGCACTGTTTGAGAGGTACTCTCATCTGATTTGTTTCAAAGAGGGAACAATAAACTTAAATAGATAATCCTAACTAGCTCTATAGGCAGTAGGAGGGAAAGAGGGAAGAAAGGGGAGGGAAACTAAAAGGGAGGAAGAAGCAGTAAGGGTAAAGGGGAGTAAAAGGGAAGGGGCCTAAAAGAAGCAGGAGGAGGTGGTGAAAAGTAAAAACTCTTGAGAAGGGGAAGGGAGATGGGAGAGTTAAAAGTACAAATGGTGGGAAAGAGGATGGAGGGAAATACACAGATTGTAATCATAACTGTGAATGTGAATGGAATGAACTCTCCCATAAAATGGAGACAGATAGCAGAATGGATTAAAAGGCATAACCCAATGATATGTTGTTTACAAGAAACACATTTGAAATGGGGGGATACACACAGGATAAAGGTCAGAGTTTGGAGCAGAATATATTGTGCTTCCCTTGACGGAAGAAAAGCAGGAGTAGCAATCCTAATTTCAGACAAAGCAAAAGCAGAAATAGATCTAATAAAAAGAGATAAGGATGGAAATTATATCCTGTTAAAAGGCACCATAGAAAATGAAGCAATATCATTACTAAACATGTATGTTCCAAGTGGTGTAGCATCCAAATTCTTAGAGGAGAGGTTGGGGGAGTTGAAGGAAGAAATTGACAGCAAAACTATACTAGTGGTGGACCTTAACCTCCCCTTCTCTGAACTTGATAAATATAACCTCAAAGTAAATAAGAAAGAGGATAAAGAGGTAAATAAAACTCTGGATAAGGTAGATATGATAGATCTCTGGAGAAAAATGAATGGGAATAGAAAGGAATATACCTTTTTCTCAGCTGTACATGGCTACATTTTCAAAAATTGACCATGTACTAGGACATTAAAACCTCACAATCCAGTGCAGAAAGGCAGGGATAATCAATACATCCTTCTCAGATCATAATGCAATAAAAATTATATGTAATAAAAGACCATGTTTCCATGATAAGCCAAAAACCAATTGGAAACTAAATAATCTAATCCTAAAGAAGGAATGAGTTAAAGGAGAAATCATACAAACAATCAACAACTTCATTCAAGAGAATGACAATAATGAAACAACCTACCAAATCGTATGGGATACTGCAAAAGCAGTTCTTAGGGGAAGTTTTATATCTTTGAATGCCTACATAAATAAAATAGAGAAAGAGGAGATCAGTGACTTGGGCATGCAGCTGAAAAAACTAGAAAAAGAACAAGCTGAAAATCACCAAGTAAATACCAAATTAGAAATACTGAAAACCAAAGGAGAGACTAATAAAATTGAAATTAAGAAAACTATTGAATTAATAAATAAAACCAATAGTTGGTTTTATGAAAAAACTAATAAAATTGATAAACCTTTGGTCAATTTGATTTAAAAAAAGAAGAAAATCAAATTACTAATATTAAAAATGAAAGGGGTGAACTCACCTCCAATGAGGAGGAAATTAAAACAATAATTAGAAATTACTTTGCCCAACTTTATGCACACAAATTTGAAAATCTAAATGAGATGGATGAGTGTTTTGAAAAATACACATTGCCCAGATTAACAGAAGAGGAAGCTGAATACTTACACAATCCCATCTCAGAAAAAGAAATTGAACAAGCCATCAATGAACTCCCTAGCAAAAAACCTCGAGGGCAAGATGGATTTACAAGTGAATTCTACCAAACATTTAAAGAACAGTTTATTCCAATACTACATAGACTATTTCTGAAAATTGGGGAAGGAGTCTTCCCAAATTCTTTATATGATACAAATATGGTTTTGATACCCAAACCAGGAAGAGACAAAACAGAAAAAGAAAATTATAGACCAATTTCCCTAATGAATATACATGCAAAAATTTTAAATAAGATTTTAGCAAAATGAATACAGCATCTTATCACGAGATTAATACATTATGATCAGGTAGGTTTCATACCAGGAATGCAGGGCTGGTTCAATATTATGAAAACTATTAGCATTATTGATCATATCAACAAAAAAGCTAACAAAAACCACATGATTATCTCAATAGATGCAGAAAAAGCTTTTGACAAAATGCAACATCCATTCCTATTGAAAACACTGGAGAACATAGGAATAAAGGGAACTTTCCATAAAATAATAAGCAGTATCTATCTAAAACCTTCAGCAAGCATTATATGCAATGGAGATAAGCTAGATGCATTCCCAGTAAGATCAGGGGTGAAACAAGGATGTCCATTATCACCACTATTATTCAATATGGTACTAGAAATGTTAGCTGTAGCAATTAGACAAGATAAAGATATTCAAGGAATAAGAATAGCCAAAGAAGAAACTAAGTTATTACTCTTTGCAGATGATATGATGATTTACTTAGAGAATCCCAGAGATTCAAGTGAAAAACTACTTGAAAAAATAAAAAACTTTGGCAAAGTTGCAGGTTACAAAATAAACCCACACAAATCTTCCACATTCCTATATATTAGCAACCAAGTCCAACAGCAAGAGATAGAAAGAGAAATCCCATTTAAAACTAGGATAGACACTATAAAATACTTAGGAGATAAGATAAAATACTATCTGCTTCCAGAGAAAGAACTGATTTTGACTGAATACAAACTGAGGCATGCTATTTTCCACTTTCTTTGTTTTTTTTTTCTTTTATTTCGGTCTTTTTGTAGAAAATGACTAATATGGAAATGTTTCACCTAATTGCATATTTATGGGCTTGTGGGAGCCAAGATGGTGGGGAAAGCAGTAAATCAAGGTAAGTCTCCCATATCACTTCTGAACAAATATAAAATAGCACCCCACGGCAAGTCCTACAATGGTGGATACACATCAAAAAATGTGAGGTGAAACTATCTTTTAGTCCAAGAAATTTAGAAGATTGTATGGAGGGCACCATCTTACTCAATTGAGAAGGGAGCACATTGCAGGACAAAAGGCATTCCATCAAGCCCCACCACAGCAAATCAGCAGAAAACCCTGAACCCCAATGTGGTGGAGCAGACAAATGCCAACACCAAAACGCCTCCCCCAATATACCATAACATAGCCAGGGAAACTGGCAGATTCTAGCTCCAAGAACCACCAGGTACTCCAGAGCAGAGAGGTGTCCTCCAGGGGCTATACCTCCATGTGCTTCAGCACTGCCCAGGAAAACACAGAAATATTCCCACAGGGCCTAGGCACATGCCAGACGCAACCACTCGGACCCCAGCTAACCACCACTTAAACTGCCAGACTTCTATGCCTTCTAGAAGCACTAAACATCAGCAACATGAACCCACCAGTACCACCAGAATAGAGGACCCCTGAGTGGCTTTTGGGCTACATCAGTGCAAAATCAGGTAACCAACCAAGCCTGCAGTCACTGGCATAAGAAACCTGAGACAGTACCCCTTCAACTCCAGGAACATATCTCAAATTTAAAAGAAAGGAAAAAATAATAACAACATTCATCTGGAAGAATCAAAGTTCAATGATATAAAGGAAACCAATGGAAAAACAATGTGAAAGAAGGTGGTCTAGCCACACCAGATCTTAAACTGTATAATAAAGTGGTAATTATCAAAACAATCTGGTACTGCCTAAGAAATAGAGTGGTCGATCAGTGGAACAGATTACATACACAAGACATAGTAGCAAATGACCATAGTAACCTAGTGTTTGATAAACTCAAAGACACCAGCCTTTGGGATAAGAACACAGTATTGACAAAAACTGCTCTGAAAACTGGATAATAATAGGGCACAAACTAGGTATAGACCAACATCTCACAACATATACCAAGATAAGGTTAAAATGAGTACATGATTTATACATACAGGGTGATACCATAAGCAAATTAAGATAGCATGGAATTGTTTATCTGTAAGATTTATGGATAAGGGAAGAATTTCATACTAAAGAAGACATAGAGAGCATTATAAAATGTAAAATAAATAATTTTGATCACATAAAATTAAAAGTTTTACATGAAACCAGTGCAATCATAATTATAAGAATAGCAGAAAACTGGGGGAAATTGTAACAATTATCTCTGAGAAAACCCATATTCTCAAATCTACAAAAAACTGCAATGTACTAGGGCAACTATTCTAAATCATGTAAATTTAGATTTTTTTTTACCTAAACTACTGCTCTCGAAAGAGAATAGGAATTTTAAAAAGATTCCTACAAAGAAACTATGGTTTAAAGAAGGTACTAACAATGTGAGCACACATAGAAAATAAGAAAAAACAATTCTACTCCTAATATGAGGTTTTTGTTCATTAAATTCTGATGTAAGGCAGTATCATTAGATATTACAAGAACCAAAAATTCAAATAATCAAGATTATTTAAAATATAGGTTTATATCTATTATCACTAACCTTCCCTAAGTACATATCATCCTCTAAATTATGAGCAACTAATAACAACTTAATTCCAACTAGCAAAACATTTAAAAGCTAAGTTTTTATTACCAAAGTTATGTGTCACTCGTGTTTTTTATATCTACACATTTTTTAAATTGGGAAAATTTTTTAGTCTGTTAAAGTTTTATTTTTAGCATAGTTTAAAATATAAAAATACAGTACCTTCAAATTAATTTGACAGAAAAAATGATCAGTGGCACAGAATATGGAAGATATACTAGCCAAATTTCAATTAAAATCTTGATATAATCAGTGGATCATATCGAAAAAAAGTGAGTATCATAGTTTGGCAAGCTCAGCCAACAGTATACTTCTACTTTCATTTTTGGGTGGTATCTCTTTGCAGCTGTGACAGTTATCATAACAAAATATCAGAATGAAATGAACTTAAGCCACATTAAAAAATCTGTATCACAAAGTGCTAAAGATTTCAAAAACAGCACAGCATACCCAATCACATTGCTCTCATTAAAATAGTATTATTCAGAACAAAATATTTTCCATCATTACAAAAATCCTAATTCCATCATCATCTCATTCTTTTAATTTCAAATTCTCTTTGTTTTTTAGTGTATGGAATGTATTAGTATACTAGTACATATTTATACAGTATATGTATAAATAATTTTACACGTGCTGAACATATGCTTAAATATATTTTACTGATATGTTGTGTGATCAAAACAGTTCAAAGAACAGTGGTCTAGGCAAAGGTAATGAGGTCTGAACTTCTATGGTAGTTGTCCAAGAGAGGGGAAGAGAGTAAATGCTAGAGAAGTAAAGGGGTAAAATCAATAAGACTTGACAACTGATTAGAACTAGAAGGTGACAGTGTGATGTTGACAATAACTCTGAGTTTCAGAACTGAAATGACTAGAAGTGTTCTCAACAGAAGCAGAGAAGGTCAGAAGAGAAATACACTCTATGGGGGGTAGGGTTGTGTTCTTTGGAGGACTATTGGTAAAAACAAAATAATTTTACAACTCATTTATTGGATCCTTACCATCTAAAATGATAGAAAACCTCATTAATGATGGGATAGAATTTCCTATTTCTCATCAGTTCTTATAACATTCAATGTTATTTTTAGTCATTTTTGAAAATCTACTGGCTTAAGATGGTATCTTAAAGTCCCTTCAATTTGCATTTCTCTAATTATTACAAGATTTGAATGATATTTCAAGTATTTATTTTTAGTTGTTTTTTTCTTTGAGAATTGCCTGTTCATTCCTTTAACCACTTACCCATTGTGTAATGAAAAACTTGTGTCAGTTCCCACATACTGTGCATGTCAGATTTTTAATCAACTATTGTTAACACAAAGTTTCTCCAACTTGTTTCTTGTTTTAAGAAAAATTAAATACTGCCTTTTGTTTGTAAGAAAGCTACATTTATAAAAATAATTCTTTTTGTCTCCTAGAATTTCTTCTATCTATTGAGCAGCTAAGATTTTTTTCTTCACTCCGTAACTACAATAGGTACGCCAATATATTTTATTCTTACTTTTATATATGTGATTATAGAGATAGATACCTGATTTGTTTGTAATTCTTTGTCCTGTTATAATGCCTTTCAGGTCACGGAGATAACTCTAGGTTGGGCAGAGCACATATATCCTTAAAGAATCTCCATCAACAAGGTGTCTCCCATGTTGATGTTAGGAGCATAAAAGCTCCCGCATCATAAAAATACAACAGCAGATTAAATTTTGATGACCTTCTGATTTTTAATCAGCTAATCAATATGCATTTATCACTTGTAGTTATAATATTGTACTATTGTAGTATGTACTTAACTGCATGCCAAACAATGTGCTAAATGTTAGGAATACAACGACAAAAGTAAAATGCCCCACCACTGTCGCAAGCTCATTTTCTACCTAAGAGAGACAATATGTACAGATAGAGATGTATTTGTATGTAACAGAACTGATACAAGGTAATGTTTGAGGAGGGAATGGAAAGTGAAGGGAGAGGAAACTGAAGATTCAGAAAAGACATACAAATATTGATCTTTGAGGTGAAACTTGAAGGAAAAGAGAGATTGTAAGAGGTAAAGGTGGTTATCTCAGCATCTACATCCACATCTGCACCTGTATTTGCATCTGCATCTGCATTTATGTCTGCAGCTCCATCTGCATCTTCATCTGTATCTTCACCTGCATTTCCATTTGTACCTACCTCTACTTCTAAATCTACAATCTACATCTAATCTACATATCTACATATTTATATATCATATATTAGCAGAATATACGTAAATATTCATTGACTGATACAAAAGTTAACAAATTTATTTTGGTCTCTGTGTTATGATAGATTAGCATTCATTCTAGAGGTAAAAAGAATCTTATTCATAGTAAAGAACTTCAGAGCCTCCTATTTACGGATGTTATTTTGCTAGTTGCATTCAGCCTTGGAAAATTACAGAACTTCCTAAATGAGGTCTACAATTACTGAAAATTTGGAATTTCTTCAAGTAGAGGGCAAAAAAAAGTCACCAAAAATTTATATTCTCTAGAATATAGACAATTGAATGGTCACCCTCTAGGACTGGCACATCAAATAACAATTGATAACCATGTATTGATCAGGTATGGTGGTGCATACCTGTGATCCATGCTCTTGGGGAGGCTGATGCTCATGAGTTCATGAGCTTAGGAGTTCTGAGTTGCAAGAGGTCTGAAGCCTATTAAGTGTCCTCTCTAAGTCAGGCACCAATAGAGTGCCACACTAGATCTGTGTCTCCCTTCTCAAAGTTGCTTTATGTGCATTTTCTATTTAACTTTCTATACATATTTTTTCCAAATAAAATATAAGTTCCTTGAGGGTATGGATCTTCATTTGATTTGGTCTTTCAAGTACCTGCCACTCTGCCTGACATAGTAGGTGTTTTCAAAAATGTTTCTTGAATTGAAATTAATTGAATATTAGATTTAAACAAAGTCATTCAGTTAGGTTTTTAGAAGGAGAGTGCATTACTTTCTCTAAATTCCACTAAATAAAGCTCAGTGGGTAACTGCCTTTTTTTTCTCTTAACATTAAATTTTCTTTCTCCACCCCAATACCAGATACACAGGTTGCTACTGCTTGCTCTTGCTCTCTGATAGACATTCTTACTCAGATTTCTTATTTTGCATATGCATAGGTTAAGGCTGTTATTATTTAGTTCTAAATTACTCTCAAACTTTTGGCACAGAGTAAAAATCCCAAAATTAAGTGTACACTTTATCAAAGATACAGTTATTCATTCACAGAGGGCGCAATGTCTCCATGATCAGGAAAATTCCTGTAAAAAATTTTGGCCCTCCATTTGTACCATCGAAGTATGATTTTTTTCTTCTTTTATGGGGTGTTTAAAGTACTTTATTGTAAAATATGGGTTAAGTATTTGTTCATAGTCTCCATATCATCTGTTTGCCTTCATGTGTTATCTCTGGTTTCTGCAAAATTCCTCTCAAATTTTCATTTAATTTTTTATGTCAATCCATGGTGTATCGAAACTGAGATGAGCAAAGTCTTGATGTGGAAGGGAAAACTGCAATTCTATTTCTAGAGATTTATGTCTAACTTTTCCCCTTCATCCTCATTTTTCATTTTCCTTTTTCAGGAAAAATAGAACAGGGAATATGTTCTATGAAATAATATTAATGTTGCATCCTCATCTAATTATTTGGAACTATATCGTACTGATGTTCATTTCACTTGTCATTTACTCACATCTTCCAAGGTATGTACGTATAACCAAACCTAGCCTCCAGCATACTCCTAAACCTTTGCAGTTTCCTGATCACTTCTTTTGGGTAATAACAATTAATCAATAGATATGTATTAAGCACTTTCATTGTACCAAGCATGATATTAAGCACTAGGATATAAAGAAAAAGTAAAAACAGTCCCTATTCTCAAGGAGTTCACATTATAATGGAAACAAAGACAATATATTTAATCACAACAGAATTTAAGCACAAACAGAGGAGAAGGAAGTTGATTTTAGATCGGATGGTACCACTATGTTGGAGAAACAGAAAATTCCTTCTGAATGAGATTTTGTTTGAGCTGCCTTAAAGAAATTAAGGTATCCTAAACTTGGATTTGGGAAGAAGACCATCCACAGAGTGTTCAACAGTCAATGCAAAGATAAGAAGGTTGGTGATGGAGTGCCCTGTTTGGGGAATAGCAGTAACATATGAATAACTGTATCCTAGATTTCATGGAGAAGAGTAAAATGTAAGAAATTAAAAGGTAGGAAGGGAGTATGTGGTAAAAAGCTTTAAAAGTCAAACAAAATATATTATCTTTGATTCTGGAGGTGTTAAAGAGCTAGAAAACGAACACTTTATTGAGAGAGAAGAAAGGGTGCAATGTTTTATGAAAACTACTGTGGCACCTGAGGATGGATTAGATTGGAGAAAGACTTGCAGAAGAATGGGGATGAGGATGGGAGCAATCTGCCAGAAAAGACAGGAGAGGGGGAGTTCAAACACCCAGGTAAAGAAGCATGCCTTCACAAGAAGGTTGGGGCAGCTGCATGAGAGGAGGGTTGAGGAGAAAGGAAAATGTTTGGAAGATCTGCTGAGCTGAGTGGATTAATTGACTCAGAAAGGAGCAGTAGTCTTCCTTTGCTACTCTGAGTTGAAATTATCATAAAATTTTGGCGGACATAGTCAATACGGTTTCATCATTACTTCTAATTTTGTTCATCAGTAAAGATAATTATATCTCTAATAATCTCTCACTCTAATGTATCACATTGGGGCACTGTACCTCACACATTTATATCATGTATGCTCCCATATCTACTCAAAACTAAAGCTCGGGAGACCCTCTAACTGTTTTATTTTTTCTTATTCAATTAAATGGCATAAATAATTCAAAGCAAAATCATTTAATGAAATGATGTATTAAACATGTAACAATAAAATATTTTATCCTAAACAATTACATCAGATTTTTAAAAATAAAGGACCTCCAAATAACACTGGTGGCAAGCTTTTAAAATATTCTAGCCAATTTCAACTCACTTTGAAAAATTTACTTCTATAATTATTTTCTTTACTTTTAGATATCCAAATGAATAGAAAGTAAATGCCAGTATTGGAAAGAGTGGCTAAAAACTGCATAAAGATGACATGAAGTGTCACATAGGGAATGGCTTGGGAAACACATGGAGGGATAGAGGAATATACTCATGAAGAGCACATATAGATGGTGCATGCACATTAATGATCATGCATACAGGAAATATGTATGGACAAGGCTAGCATATGGAGGGGTACATGAGTAGCAAACATATAAAAAGACACGTAAGGAACACACACACACACACACACACACATATATATATATATATATATATACATACATATATACATATATATGCATACATATATATATAGGGGTAATTTATGCCTCCAAGGTTTTACAGTGATGACATCATTCTGATCCCACCGAGGCTGCTCCCCATTCATCTCACATAGTCTTTGCTGAGCATGTGAGATGCTTCTAGAAGTATTTCTAGTTGATATCTTGTTTGAGTCTGCTCCATGGTTGATGCTGGCTGAGCATCAACCTTTTCCCCACAAAAAGAAGAAAGAGCTCAGCCATCTCTTTTGTAGTTTAAAGCCCAGAGGTTTAAGCTGCAGCTCTTTTTAGAAAGACTGAATCCTCACACCCAGTCAGTTGAGTAAATAAAAGCCCTTGGCAACTTTCAGGGTCTATCAGATCTCTGAGATTAGAGATCTTGGCTGTAATAGGCATTTCCTCTTCAAAAGGATATTCTTTTGCCTGTTTCACCAGGGTTTGTTAACCTGTGGTCCATGAGTAAGAGACAGACAGATAGATAGACAGATAGATAGATAGATAGATAGATAGATAGATAGATAGATAGATAGATAGATAGATAGATAAATAGAGATGGAAAGAAAATAGATATATATTTTAATATAATTAATTTCTTCTGTAATCCATAGTGTTTCATTTTATACATTTTAAAATATCAGTTTTCCAGCTCTTTGATTTAAAAAAGGGATTAAGAATACTGCATTAATTAAACTTTCACTAACCTGCTAGTTAGCTAAGTAGTCCTTGTAGATTATATAACATTTTTTGTGATTTTTTTTTTTTTTTGGTAAAACAATCTGAGTTCAGTGACTTGCCCAGGGTCACACAGCCAGTAAGTGTCTAGGGATCTGAGGCCCCTGAATCTAGGGCCAATGCTTTATCCACTGCACCACCTAGCTGCCCCTATGTCTATTTTTAACCCCAAATATCTTCTCATCAAGGGTAGCCTCACTGTCTCTAAACACTTTTGAATCTGGAAAACCCATGTGTTTCCCACTTTATGCCTCGTAGATAAACCGCACATATTTCTCCCCTCACTTTAATTTAAACTATTGACTTTAATTCATAAAAGTTCATTTGATTTGGACATTCATTGCGTTATAAATCCTATCTGTTTCTTCAAACTCTCTTAGCAATTGAAAGTAGCTAGGGAGCTGTAAGATCTAATGTATGATTGGCAAGGCTCTGGAGAAAGAATATTTTAGGGTGTGTCTGTGTGTATGTGTGTACATGTGTGTGTGTGTGTGTGTGTGTGTGTGTGTGTGTGTGTGTGTGTGTAAGGG
The DNA here is from genome assembly GCF_028372415.1 of Notamacropus eugenii. NCBI lineage: Eukaryota > Metazoa > Chordata > Mammalia > Diprotodontia > Macropodidae > Notamacropus > Notamacropus eugenii. The sequence goes on along the minus strand of NC_092878.1, from coordinate 126,568,460 downwards.
GCCACCTGTTTTCCTTCCCCTTCCTACTCCAGCACCTTCCTGGGCTGGTTTCTTATAAGCAGCATGTGTACCTTATTTTTCTAAGGAGTGTTATAAATGACCAGAATAATTGAATGCATTTACAATATTGTGACATAAAATTTTGCAATAGGACTCTCTTTTTCCCAGGTTTACATCATATCTTGACAACAAATAACTTCTGTAAATGGTTAATTCTTTTCAGGTATGCTGCAGTAGTTCAGTGATAGAGAAAGAAGCCCTGGAAATGACAGTATACTGTAAACTACTATTCCTGCTTCCAGCCTGGCCCTGAAAGCTAACATTCAGGGAAGCAACTCCTGTGGAGAGGGGGCTAACCATTCCTACCTAATATCAAAGAAGTGTCACACACACACACACACACAGCAGGCAAGTCAGCCTCATTAAAGCAACAGAACACCCTGAGGGAAAGACTGGAGGAAGAACATGCCAAACAAGCCATAATACAATGAGCACTTTTACCACCATCTCCCTTGAGATCCTAATGGGGACAAGCCAAGACCCTGAACCAAAGACCCTTGGGGATAACAGAGCCTCTCACACCACCAATATGTTTTCTGTCCAATCCCAATGGCTGTCATGGAGGGGAGACCTTATTGTGGAGAAGAGGCCTACCTTTCTCCTCACTATCAAGCACTGATGTCTGCATGTCATCAATAGGCAGATTAGCAAAGGGACCCTGTGAGTGGAAGTCCCTCCCATACTACCATTGCTGACTCTGTCTCAGCCCTCAGAGCCAACACTTGAGGAGGCAACTCATACAAAGAAAGTCACCATCTCCACCAACTGCCACCCAACTGCACATACAGAAGAGACAAACCAGTCTAGCTGAAGAAGCAAGACACCCAGAAGCTGAGACACAGGTCAGCCAAGTCAGGCCACCAAAACCCTCTTCATTGTAATCTCCTCTTAGACTCTTAGTGGGAAATCCCAGGATGCTGAACCCAAGAGCCCCGGCAATAATGCTATTAAATAATTACTTTAAAAAGGCAGCATTAGCGTCTCCTCTTCCATTGGGCCCTTAGGACTATGGGATTTTTCTATGTGAGTTGTAACTGAAATATGTAGTTTCTATCAGAATGGGGGCTTCTTGATAACAGGGACTATTTCATTCTTTCATTTGTAACCACAGCACTTAGCACATATTGCTTGTACAGAGTACATGCTTGACAAATGATTTTTTCATTAATTTTTCCTGTCCCACCCCTTCCAGACTAAGGACACTGAGAGGAGTCACAGAGCCCCAATCTCACACCCTCAACCACTCTTCAGACATCTTGAACTGGTTTTCCAGTAGATATCTTAAATTCAATGTGCCCCAAATCAAACTCATTTTTCCTAATCATCCCTACATTCCTCACTTCTTGTTAAGGTCCAGGGCAGGGGTGAGGAACCTGCTTCCTCAAGGCCATATGTGGTCTTCCAGATCCTTGAGTGCAGCCTTTTGACTGAGTCCAAGTTTGACAGGACAAATCCTTTTATTAAGGGGATTTATTCTGTGAAGTTTGGATTCAGTCAGAGGGTCACACTTGAGGACCTAGAGGGCCACAAGGCCTCAAGGCAGTAGGTTCGTCACCTCTGGTCCAGGGCACCATCATCCTCTCAGTCCTCCAGATAGTTAACATAGGCGTCATCGTAAGGTCCTCACTATCTCTCACACTTCATATCTAAGCTACCGTCAAGGTCTGCCAATTTCACCATTGTAACAACTCCCAAATAAGTCCCCTTCTCTCCTCTCTCATTGCCACCACTCTGCTGGTCAGCACCTTTTCACCTCATGCCTGGATTAGCAGAATAGCCTATTGGTGGGTCTGCCTGCTTCAAGTCTCTCTAATCCCCAATTCCAATCAATCCATGTTCCATTCAGTCACTAAAGTGATTTTCCCAAAGGGCAATTTTAATCATTTCATCAAGCCCTGGGCCTACAATTGAGAAGATCTGAGTTCAAATCTGATCTCTCACACACTTACCAACTTTGTGATCCTGAGCAAGTGACTTAACCTCATTTGCCTCAGTTTCCTCATCTGTAAAATAAGATGGAGAAGTAAATGTCAAACCACTCCAGTAACTTTGTGAAGAAAAGCACAGATATGACTGACAACTCTCAACAACAAAGCTCCCAATTGTCCCTAGGACCAAACATAAATCCCCTATTTGGCTTTCAAAGCCCGTTGTAATCTAGCCCCTCCTTCCATTCTAGTCTTCTCACTGGAGTGCAGGGTTCATGACCAATAGACTCAGTCAAAAAGGGTATATTTAGAACACTCTACTTGAAAATGGTTAAGGCAGTTTTGACTTGTCTTGGCCAGAGTTGGAAGATAAATCACTTGTTTGTCATCATGTAAGAAAATAGTTGAAACATAAGACTAACTCAGACAGACAGCCTGAGGGACACTTCAATAAGTATACTTCTGTTGGGATTGGGGCCTAGTAGGTGAGGGTTGGAAGTCAATGCAGTGACTTTCCCCCATTTATCTTGGCAAGGATTCTGAAATATCTTTGCTGAAAAACCACACAGCCTTTATGAAATTGTACTGGCTTTCTTTTCAGTAATGTGTTCTTTGACATGAGGGAGAGAAAGATAAGTTATTGATAAGTTGTGTTCAAACATATTTCTGCTAGCTTTCTGTATGTCTCCCTCCCTCTCTTTCCTCCTTTGTGTTTAATTAAGCTTCAAAGGGTTGAAGAACAAAGGATGTGTTGCTTCTTTACATGGATAAGGATAGCAACATGCACTAGACTTGCGATTTCATTGATATAGGAAATTTCTGCGTGAGGAAACTTCTTGTTCAAATGAAGGTAAAATCCTTTTCTGCAACTTGAGTTTTAGACCTTTGGAAACACTAAGAGGTTAAGTAACTTGCCCACAGTCTCACAGTCAGCAAGCTTTGAGGTGAAACATGGGAAGGGGGACCTAACAACATGTATATAGAAAAGATGATCAGAATCACTTAAAAATATAAAGGCCCCCTATAAGGCGAGCTGTCTTTGCTAATCTCTTAGGGACTTCTCCCATTCCATATCTAGCAAATCATGAAAACAAGTCAAGCAAGCATCTATTAAGCAATTTTTTCCATGCCAGGCAATATCTCAAGTTCTAGAAATATAAAGAAATGAAAAAACAACCAAAAAAAATTATTCTTGTTTTCAAGGAACTCAGACTCCAGTGGAAGAGAAAACCTGCAAATACATGCAAGCAAGATACATACAGCAAAACTAGGAATAATAAAGACAGTAGACAAAGCACTATTATCAAGGTGGATCATGAAAGGCTTCAGGTAAGATTTTAGCAGGAACTTAAAGGAAGTCATGAAACTCAGGAGATGAAGGGTGAGGTAATAATTATTATCCATAACTGTAATTTATGTAGCATTTAAGGGCTATAAAAGGCTTTCAATACATTTTAACTGCACAATAGCCCTATGAGATAGGTACTGTAGATGCTATTTTCACCCCTGTTTTAATTACAAGGAATCTGAGATTCAGAGAGGCTACAAAAATTGTCCAAGGTCACATGGCCATTGTCAGAAGTCTTCTTGACTCTAGGTCTATCAATTCTGCAATATTGATGAAGTGGGGGGTAATATCAAGTACCCAACCCTTTGATATTAGATAAAAACTTTTGTAATGGTGAAAATGATGAAGAATCACATGAAGCCAAGATTTTAAAAAAATCCTGTGCTATAACTGTTCAATCAGTCTATGTTTAGAGCACATCCCTAGTCTAGCAGTCCAGTAACCCACAAAAATGGAACAGGAGTTTGGCATAGGTTGTTCTAAGTGAACCTATATTTACTTCAAGTGATCACTGCTTCTTTTTCTAAATGTACACAATTTATAATCTGTTCTAAAATGTCAGCAAGAATTAATCCCAAGCTCAAAATCTTAAAAAATAGGACATGAATTGCTTGTCTCCAATCTTCATATGTCTTTTCTATTCTTTGTGATACACCAAAGATTACCAAAAGCAGAACAGTGGATATACATGGTAAATAATTTAGTGTAATTCATTGAGGCCAGGAGACCAAACTACTTTAGGCCATTCCGGGGACGGAATCTGTGGCCTCAAGGCCACATGTGGCCCCCTACATCCTCAAGTGTGTCCCTTTGACAAAATCTATCTTATCTAAAGTCAGTCGAGGACCTAGAGAGCCATATGTGGCCTCAAGACCACAAGTTCCCCACCCCTGAGATATTCTCTTATTTGCCCATCTATATGCACCTTCACTTCCCTCATAGCTATCTTTGTTTAATACTTACTAATCAGAAAATCATTCTGATTGATAGAAAACAGAATCAAAACAGAAATCATGGAGTGTTTCTTTCTCCTTTATATTTATTTTCTCACCCCAAGGAGAGAACTCATTCCTTCCTTATCATTCTTCTTGTTCTGAACATAACTTGAAAAAAGTCCCTATATGTTGTACTTAGCATTTCCATAGAAAAAAAAGCTATATATCCTTTATAAAGCAACAGACAACAAATCCTTTGTACTTCAAATACCAAACCGCAAATATGTCAGAAAAGTTAGTGCGCCAGCTATCTGGGAACCAGGGCATCATTATACAAAGCCTCTTTGCTCACAATTGATATAACATTGTTCCATAAACATTTAAGAACATTGGTCTTTAATAGATATATCTGTTCCAAATACTCATAACCTCTGAAGTAAATTAAATGAAAATCTTTCAAAATATAGAAACCAAGTACAAAAAAAATTAAAACTATGTAGGGACAGGATACAGCATATACTGTCATTCTTGTTACCCAGTCTGCTACAGGATTTGTCCCAAAGATACTTTCATTGAGTCTACTGAAGATATACTTACATTCTAAAGTAGTTTGTCCCAGAAGTTTTAGTGCATTTGAAATTTAACTGCAAAAGTTAGCTACATTCAACTAGAACAAAAAAATGTCACTTTATGACACCTGAGCAATAGTCCACTAAACAATAACAGCAGGATAGAAACTTGCCCTTGGACCATTTTTATGTGAACCCCATTAAGAAAGATAACAACAGTGATGATGATGATGGTGATGATGGTGATGATGATGGAGATGATGGTGGCGATGATGGATTAGGGATGCTAAGGCCAGAAATCCTTGTGCTAATCTTTTATGCCAACTGTAGAACTTTAATTCTAATTCACCTTGCCTCTTTCACTAGGGCAGACCCAAAGCAGAAGGATAAAATCACAAGATCAGAGAGAAGCAGGAATCTCATTGTTGTCTTTCACCTAGAGAGAAGGTAAATAAAAACACTCATGAACCTTTTCTGTCATTGAACCCCACACTAAATTGTTCTTCACTGCTGGTGCTTTGGAGAGCATAGTCTGCCCCCTAAAATGACCAGACTTTCCATAATTGAAGCAGAAAGGAAAGGGGTGATGAAGTAGACAAGGCCAAACATTCAGTCTCCTAGCAGGAGAGGAGCAGGTGGGGAGGAGCTATGGCATGGCTGCATCTGTTCATTTTTGAGTCAGCAGAGGCAGCCACAGCAGCAGGAGAAGCAGCAGCAAAGCCTTTGGAGGTGGGGGCAGGGGAAAGCCCAGACTGTAAACATCTCTTCTCTGTTGCCTAGAAGCAGTGGCAGCAAACAATCTAAGGACTGCTCCTAGATTTTCAAAATTTCCCTTCTATGCAGGGTTGTGTTTCTTTTTAAAATATGCAGCCATTTTATAAGGTCAGCAGCATGCCAGAGAAGCTTGCATATATATCTTATTATAATTTCAGTCCCACCAAGGGTAATTGCTATGTAAAATGTTCAACTATTGTTTAACAAAATCCTGTTCACATCAATGCATCAATACTGAAGCTTCTGCAAGCCTTTTTTTCTTTTAAAATGACTGCTGTATATTAAAGAATATTATTTTAGTTGAAAAAATACAACACAAAATAAAAAAAAAGCAGAGCCTTTATTTGTTGGGAGAATTTCAGACATCCTAAGACAGTTTTTGGACTAGACTAGGAAGTAGATATTATGGATTATAAATTGGTTGGAAACGATAGCAGTAATGTTATAGTCTGAGCATTAATGAACTATGAAATATTGCATTTGTGAAAAAAAAGGCAAGTAAAGGCCAGGGTGGTAATAGTGGAAGATTTTAATTACCTCAGCATAGGACAGGATTACATCAAGTGGAGGAAGCAGGGCTGGATCTGGTGCAGGGCTGCTTTCTAATTTAATGTGTACATCAACCGAAAAGGAAGGGAAGGATGCCAGATTTAGTATTAAGTAATACAGAGCAAATGATTTAGGACATAAAGGAAGGAGAGAATATGGGAAGCAGTGATTACAGTCTCATTAGCTTTATGATTTAAGCCCAAATGGAAGCTAAAGGTGTTTAGAGACAATGAAGGAAATTTAGGAGGGCAGGAGATAAAGCAGTGCATGGGATCATGGATGCAAAAGGCCAGCCACTGGACTACCTGCAAGGGAAACAAAAGAAAAGCCACCCAAAGTGGGTTTTCTTTGATTTCTAAAATGCCCCCCACAGTGCTAGTTACACTGCTAAGTAATAAGTTTGATTGGAATTTTTAAAGATGAGGAATTAAGTATGTTCCTAGGATGTACAAGTGTGGGAAAAAAACTGAAGGGATTTTTTAACGCTGTAGTTTAAAAATGGCTTAGTTAAAAAGGAAAATAAAAGCAGACTCTAAAAAGAACCTTAGGGAAAAAGAAATTCACCTAGCAGGGCAATGACTGAAACAGAGTAAAACTTCCTTATAACATTAAAGAGCACCTGACTAGCAAGGGAATGGTGGGGCCATGAAAGGATTGAGGTGGGCAGGGGTATCATCGCTAGATGCAACTGTTGTTGCCAATAGCCCAGATGAATTCTTTGCCTATGTATTTACAAAAAAAAAAAAAACTGAAGGTTACATCCCGGAAATGGGGATAGAAACATTTTTCTAAGGGGGGATAGTGAACTGTTAAAAGGTTTTTTATGATCATGCGAGAGGAGATAGACAATTAGAACTATTAAAAGTCGACAAGGCACAAGACAGGTTAAATATTGGGCAGGAATCTGAGGGAAGGTAAAAAGTAAAGAGGAAATTCCTTGAAGTGATAACTCTCAATCGCTCTCTTGGGAGAATGGAGCACACTCAGAGCTGGGATCTCTTTCAGGTTGAGATACATAATACAGAAGCCATTGAACACAGAGGCAGGAGGTGTGGAAGAGTGGAAGGGATCCCTGGTCCTGTAGTCAGAGGCTCTGAACTCAAATTCTCCCTCTGACGCTTCCTACCTGAGTGATTACAGACATGTCATTTAAACTTAATTTTCTCATAGGTAACATAATGGAGCTGGACCAGATGATGCTTGAGGTCCCATCCTGACCCATCAATACACTTAAGTGTGGAAGCAAAAGAAATAGTGATATACTGGTTTTCATGATATGGAGAAATACGCAATCCAGGCAAGGTCAACATCAAAGAGGCTTGTGTTCTAAGAAGTTTTGCATTTGCAATCAGAGGGCATTTCCAGGTACATAAATGAACTGCAGCTGAATCATATACCTGAGAGACACAAAATTTTGGTATTAAACCTCTCCAAATTGGTCTGTGATTCTTCTAGTAGTAAGAAGAGTAATATTGCTTCATTCCTTGTGGTTTTAAGAAGAAAGACTAGAAAATACATAAAGTAGATGGGAATAGAGTGTAGGGATTTCTGTCATCTCTGTTACCACCATCATCATTCCAGGTAACAATGATTAAACATATCTCTGAAATAAAGAATAGGAAAGTGCTTTGATCACCTTTTTAAAAACATGATATTATATTATGCATGGTGCTGTGCTAATAAGCCTGGCACATTGTATGATACATATATGACATGAAACTAGTAAGTATGACATAAAGATGCTCTGCAATTTAAAATCTAAGACATCATCATCATCATCATCATCATCATCATCATCATCATCATCATCACCTAGCTGATGTGCATTGAGCATACACAATGTACCAATAATTGTAGATTATTGCTTCCTTCAATTGGCTTTTGCTCTAGATGAATGATGATGAATGCAAATAAGGAGGCATTTTCCCAATGCCAAGCAAATTGTACTCCAAGATGCAATTCTTCTTTCTTCTTATTTTCTCCCACTCTGTTCTTTGGATGTAATAGAGGTAGAATAGTACAGTGGTTTCATGTCAGAACGTCCAGTCCAACCCCAACATTTTGCAGATGACAAAGCTAATGCTTAGAAAAACTTAAGTGACATACCCAAAGACAGAGAGATAATAATTTGACTCCAGATTTATGTACTGCATCGTGACTTCAAGTCAATATAGACCGGTGCTGGAGTCCTGCCTCCAACACTTATTAGCGAGTAACTGTGGACAAATGACTCAAACCTTTGGAGTCTCAGGTTGCTCATCTGTAAAATAGGAATAATAATACTTCTTTTTCCTACTTTATGGGGCTATCCTAAGAATCAAATGGGGTAAGAAATAAATGCCAGCTCTTCATTAAGAAACAGTGGTGAGGGGGTAGAGTGGATAAAAAAATAAAAGCAAAAAAAGAAAAAATGAAAAGAAAGTTGATGAGCTTGGTAAAGCAGAATAATAAAATATTAGAATGTACTCCACTTTTCTGTGTTGTTTTTGTGTTCGTCCTTTGTTGACGAAGAGGACCATGCCATATGAATGACCACGAGGAGGTAGAACTCAAAAATGTAGTTTCTTCCACTTACATATTAAAAAAAGGATTGTTCACAGAGGCAGAAACATTTAAATGGCTGACTAGAACATATTCACAGATACAGGAAGACACTTATTTTAGACGATAATGTAGATAAAGACTAAGTATAATCAGAGAGAACAAAAAGGGTATGCAATGGCAAATATGGGCCAGCATAAAGACAGCTGAATGGTTACATGAGGGTCAGTGAAAAAAATGTCATTTGTACTTTAGTCATCAGCTCCCAGTAGAAAAGGTTTTAGAAATATATTCACCTTTACTTCCAAAGTTAAACTGATGACTTGGATATTTACACAGAGCTATTGTCCACAATGATTAGAGACTGGACCACTGTCATGTCCAAAATTATTGGGCACATTTTCTTGGAAGGTAGCTTCTCATTAGTAAATTCTCTGATTTCTCTATACTTCAGGAAATTCCTATATTCATCAGAGTCACAATGAATCTGTGGAGACATTCTAAGGCATTTGCAAATGTTAGTACTGAGGCCTAATTTCAGACAAAGACAGAAAACTGAACAATTCATTTTTTTTTCTGATTCTCAGTCTTTCCTTTTTTGCATCACCCTTTGACTGAACCGTTCCCCCTTCTTCGAACATTAATGCCCTTGACTACATCTTCTCTCCTATTCCATTTCCCATAGATAGCTACTCTCAAGGAAAAAAATAGATGGTCATTTGCACTGCACCATTAACAAATTTGAGTCAATATGCTTCCTCTCCCAGTGTTATTTAAACATTTAGACCTATTTTCTACTTATTGAATAATAATCTTTTTTCAGGCTAAGGAAAATTAATACACAAAAAAAGATGTATAATTAGGTGGTGGGAGGAAAGACTGTTCATGGGTTATAGAAATCTTATCACATAAATATAACCAACTACAAAATCACCCATCCGTAAGGCTGATGCTCTCTAAAAGCTTTAGACTCAGGCATAAGGGATCTTTCGTATGTTTCATATAGTAGCAATCTTCAAGACTGAGACTGGATAATACAAGACTTTTGAAAATGTAAGTTCCCTGTGCACAGAACATCATATATCTCTTGTATGCTTCTGGGTATCTGATAGTAGTTGGGTGAATATAGGAAACATTAGTCACAGAATCTAGCAGAAGATCAAATATTAGAACAATAAATGCCACACTTGAATTCAAATCTTGCTTCCTACCATTTCTTGTTTGAATGTCCTTGAATAAGGACCTCAACTTCTCTGAACCTCAGTAGCATCATCTACAAAATGGGTATTCAATTTAATTCATGAAGACATTTACTAAGTGTCTACTAAGTGTATGTAGGGGTGTGGTGTACACTGCTGCATGCTAGGGATGTGAAGACCCACTTTTCATTTGTGTAGAAGAGATTCAAGCAGAGTGATACAGACAATTTGGAAAAAGAGGGATTGCTTATATCTTACGGGGAGGGTCAGGGGTGCATTGGAGCCAGCTTGACCTAGGTCAGAGAGCTAATTGTTAAATTTTCAGTGTGAATATTTGCATCTCAGGAACTGAAAAACACTATAAGTCAAGGCTTCATTTAATGTTTGATTCATTGTCTATACTTAAGAAAGTGATGGACAAATGTTAATAATGAAGGTAAAATTAAAATACATATATATATATATATGTCTTGGGTATATATTTTGTCCATAGATAGCCTTAAACATTTACAATATACAATTGAGGCTGGAGATGGGAGAGTTGATTAGGGTTCCTCCAAGAGTAAGAAGAAATATTTGAGCTAAGCCTAGAATTAAGAAACTATTCCTACAGTAGATAATACCAGGAATGTGGAACAGTGCAAGAAAAAGAGTGACTGGATCTTCACTGGATTACTTCCCTCAAGGTGTTTCTTTTTTATTATTCCTCCTTCCCTTCCTCTCTCTCTTCTTCCCTAGTCTCTCTTTGGCTCCCTTTTTCTCTTCCCCCTTTCCATCATCCTTTGATCCATCCCTCCCTCTGTCCCTCCATTTCTTCCTTCTTGCTTTCTTCCTTTTTCTTTCCCTGCTCCCTCCTTTATTCTGTTTAGCTAGATGTATGATTTCACTGATTTAACAAACTCACAGAGAGGAAACTTCTCCTATGAACATCTATATCTGCTCTCCAATTTATAGTCAGAGATGCTGGTCCGAAATCCTGAGGTATTAAGTGGCTTGCCCAGTGTCACACATTCAGTATATATCAGAAGTCAGACTTGAAATCGGGTCTTCCTTATTCCAAGGCCAACTTTAGATACTTCATCATTCTGTATGGATAACAATAAAATGAGACAATACATGCACTTTTCTAAATATAAAGTAAAATTTGAATGCAAACTACTTATTGATTTATCCTCCCTATCCCCCATAACTGACAATGGATGGCTGACCAAAGACATAGAAAGTGATCCTGACTTTTAACTGTTAAATGTTCACAGAGATAAAAAGACTATGGAAAGTCACCATACATCAATCAGTCAAGAGATATTTATGACTTAGAAGCTAGACCATTGGACTGGAGGTCAAAAAATTGCTCTAGGCTTGGACCTGTTGTACAGTTCTTTATGATGATAGGTAAGCCAATTACAACCCATCCGGGCCTCAGATTCTCTAGCTCTAGGAAGGAATAGAAATGACTGTCTCCCTCTGCAAAGATGAACCAGGTATTTCAGGTTTGGAGAAAAAATATATAGGGATGAATTATATTGACATAATATATTGTACCTAACAGGTGTATAACAAAAATTTATTGGTGGTGGAGATGGGGAAGAAACCATTTTCAGGAACAATATTTGGATACTTCAGAATGCAGTTCTCTCACAGCATTTAATACGTATCTGCAATTTCTTTTTAGTTTTTTGTGTCAGGGTACATACTTACTTTGAAAGAGTGACTCTGGTTGAATACAGTGGATTATCATTAAATATCTTGATGGCATAAATGTCTTGGTCATTTATTCATAAGACTTGCTATTATTTTCTTCTAATTCTTCAGAATTAATTAATACATGGATACATATAGTCAGCCACATGTTTAACCTGCCTTTAAGAGTTTAGATATAAGAAGACCTTGATTCTTTTGCAGGGAAGCATTTAAGACATTGTTCTCCTCATTGGCTTTGTGGACCTCTTTTGCCTTTGGGGTTAGTCTATTTTTAAAGTGTTACTTTCTTTAGCATTTTGGGGTCTCCTTTATCAAGCTATTAATTCATTTTTCGTGATTTTCTTGCCTCACTCACAATGCTCTTCCCCATTTTCCCTCTACTTCTCTTACTTATTTTCAAAATCCTTTTGAGCTCTTCTGTGGTCTGAGACCAATTCATATTTTTCTTGGAGGATATGGATGTAGGAGCCTTGACTTTGTTGTCTTATTCTGGTTGTGTGTTTTAATCTTCCTTGTCACAAAAGTAAGTTTCTATAGTGAGTGTTTTTCCACTGCTTGCTCATTTCCTCAGACAATTACTTGACTCTTCAGCTCTTTGTTAAGGTAGGACTCAGCTTCCAGTGTGGAGGGTGTACTATCCCAAGATTCAGGGATTTTATGCAGCTGTTTTCAGAGATATTTCTAGGGACCTGTAAAATTTCAGTTCTTCAAATTTTGTATGATCAAAGGAGAGGTGTTTACTTCTTTCTTGGCCTATGCTTCAGTCTATGAGTGACCACAAGCCCTCTTTTGGAACTGTAAGAAGGATTACCTCTCCATCACCACCACAAGCTCCACCATGCCAGTGCTCCTCTCACCACAAGATTGCCACCCAGGACTGTAACCCAAATCAAAGCAGAGAAAAGAAAGAGAATCCTGCCTCAGCACCAGCAGAGAGGTCCCTGCAATTCCCCTCTGACCAGGTACTCAACCCTCCCACCATGTATGAACTGAGAGCTCCAAAAGCAGTCACTGCTGCTGCCACCACTGCCACTGCCCCTGGGCTGGGGCTAGACCACTCTCCTCTTTCACCTAGGTCTGACAAACCTTTCCTACTGACCTTTTAAATTGTTTTTGCCATTTGTGGGTTGAGAAGTCTGGAAACTGCCATAGCTGACAGTGATTCAGTCCCTTGAGCCCTGATCCAGATTTTCTGGGGGAGCACTGTCTGTGCTGATGTTTCCCATGCTGAACTGCATTCCTCTCACAGCCCAGTATGATAGACTTTTCCCGTTGACCTTCCAGCTTGCCTTGGGTTGGAAATTTGTTTCACTCTAGCATTTTGTGGGGTCTGCTGTTATAGAATTTGTTTAGTCATTTTTACAAATATTTGGAGGGGTTGGGGAAGAGATCAAGTAAGTCCCTGCTTTTGCTCTTCCATTTTGGTTCTGCCCCTCCCAGGCTAACATTAAGAAAGTTTTCTTACTTATAGATTTGAAGGTTAAGTGGTGAAGTCCTGAGGAACTTCCTAAGATGCTAAAATCCATTCAAGAAATGTTTCCCTAGAAAAACCAGAATGGTCTCAGTAATACCTATCCCAATAAAAAGCAAATTGATGAACTTGAGAAATTTAATTGGCTAATTTGTTGTTTGATAGTTTCCTGGATCTCTTTCTATTTGCCTTTGTGTCTTAGATAGAAAAGATAGCAAAACACATTTGGGGAACTTCTTGTAATATACAAACATACATATATACACACAGTCATATAGATGTGTATATGAATTATATGTACATACATATACCCACATACATACTCACCTATTACACACACACACACACACATACACACACACACACACCGATACTCATATATGTTATTGTCATTTGATCTCCCTATCTGGCCAGGATGGATATGCAGTGGTTCCAATGAGCCCAGTCCAAATTATATGCCTAGTCCCAAAACTGATCAACACAGAAACTTAAACCTGCTCCATGTCTTTAACCTTTTCAGTTTCACCTTTCTTTGGGCCACATGGTGGCCCTCTGATACCAGGAATTCATCATATTGGTGCCAGAATTAGTGCAGATAATTCATTAGACTTACCTTAGCTCAAAACTCTTGAACTCAAGTGATCTATGAGTGCCAGGGATTACAATCATGTACCATCACACTTAACTCTTTTGGAGAATTCCAATTTCTGAGAGTTAGAAGGAGCCTTTTGTCCAATTCAGAATAACCTGTACATGAAAAAAATCCTTATTATAACATACCCAATAAGTGACTATCTAGCCACAAATCAAAAATTTCCAAGGAGAAGGAATTAACCACCATTCAGAACATATAATTCTACTTATGGATAGCTCAAATTGTTATGAAGTTTCACATAACACCAAGCTGAAATATGCCTCTTTATAACCTCAACTCATTGAGTCTAGTTCTGTCCACTGGGATAAAAACTTAGAAATGACTTTCTTAGGGCAATATTTTCTTTTGAAATCATTTTTTCTTCTGCATCTCTTGTTTTCAATGGACAATAGTGATGAAAATAGTATATGCTCAATACTCCATAATATTTGGCAATACTTTTTAGGTTTCTTCTTGTAGTATTGTTTCTTCTCACATGAATCACCCACTAGAAAAAGGTAGTATTCATCCATTTTGATATAGTTGGAGGTTCACTATACCATGTTGAATATATGTTCAACAGCTCAACAAATAATCATGTCTTTTATTCTAAAGCAGCAGAAAGGCACCAACTACCACTCTACTTCCCTCCTTTCTTTGACCATTACTGGATGATCTCATTATTTTCTATATACTTCTATTTCTCAGTTCCATCTCTAGATGCAGTCTTTCTTCATATGTACTTTATTTTTAATTTGTTTTTTTAATAGAATGATTTAATTGTTCAAAATCATTCTTAAAACAGTATTCTTGTTACTGTATACGGTGTTCTCTTGGCTCTACCCGTCTCACTTTTTGTTATTCCATGCAAGTCTTTCCATGCTCTTCTAAGATCATAGAGCTCATCATTTCTTACAGCACAGTAGTAGTATTCCGTCACAACCATACACCACAGCTTATTTAGCAACTCTCAAGTTGATATGGATCTTTGCAATTTTCATTTCTTTGACAGCACAAAGAGAGCTACTATAAACAACCCATTCACATACAAAGTAATAGCTACTATTTATGAATTCTCTTCCATCTTATTTTACTCACTGTATTCTTTCTCAGTCTCTCTGTTTATCCAATCTCATCTTATCTTTTGTCTCACTTCACCTGGCCTTCCCAGAGTTTCCCCATCCTTTCCCCCACCCTCTCAAATTCCCATCCACACATCGCTCTAAAAGATGTACCCCAGTTTTCTCACCTCTTTCGATGTTCAGAAAGCTTCTACACCCTTCCAGATGTACATGTTGTTTCCTCTTCAACCCAAATGTGAGTAAAGTTCAAATATTACCAGCCCTCCACCCCCACCTGCTTCCTATATTAGTTCATCCTTTTACACTCCATTTTATACTATAATTTCTCCTTTTTGTACCGTTTCTTACCCAATTTTGTTTTTAGAATCACCTTCATGCAGTACTCAGCCCCAACTTTTCTTTCAAACTGTCTTCTAATGATGACCATTTTAAGAATACTGATAATGTTTTCTTTAATATATACATATATGAATATATACATACATGTGTATATATATTTACGTAGTATGCATATAAGATAAATAACCAGTTTGATCTTAGTGAGTGCCTTATAATTAGTATTTAATGTTTGCATTATATTTCTTCTAGATTATTTATATCATGGTGATTTTCTGTTTGTGTAGGAAATCTAGAGGGCCTGGAAATTTTTGACCTCCTCTTCGATCTTCGCAGAATGCCCCTGTTTATGGAACATTATGAGCAAAGTCAAAGAGACAGGAAAGTTCATGGGACTTGGTGGGATATACACAGGGGGAATAATTGATTAGAACTGTAAGTAATATGACATGGACCTGAAATAGTAAGGTGGCACCAGAAAGTTCTTAAAAGACAAAGGGGTTTGAACTTTATTTAGGAGCCAAAAAATTGGGTGAATTCAGTTTGAAGGTGAATAAAAGTGAATTTTCCAAAAATTATGCCAGAAAATGCAGTCAGGATTCAGAAATGAAACAAAACAAAGATGTTGAGACACTTAAGGCCTCCTCATCGCAAATATTTGATCAAGTATAGAGTAAGAAGATGTTAGATATGGTCAGGAGCAAACAGAATTGAAAAGTAAAATAAAATAAAATTGATTATATCTTAACAGACTGGACATGACTGGTTTTCACCATGGTCATTTCGGAATCAGCTCTCTGTGTGCATTTGGATGACTGACTGGTTAAAGCAAAGGACAAAATCAATGTTAAATCAAAATAAAGCTAAAAGGTGAAAAGAAGACACTTAAGTCTAACATGCTTAAATGAGATTACATTTCTTGCCTGTACATCTTTTTCATGTTGGATTGCTGTATTTGTACATGAAGCCCAATTCATGTCAAATGTCTTACTTATCTGATAATTAAACTTCAGGTGATGCTATTTTTATCAATCTAATTAGTAATAACATATTTTTCTCTATGTACACACGTCTACCTATCTATAAATGATTAGGATAGCCTTATTTATATTGATGCATGTGATTTCTTTTATAATCATTTAGAATAATAAAAAATCTAAAAAGGGAAAGTCATAAATTCTGGACTTTTATTTCCAGTTCTTATACTATGTATTTCTTTTCTGTTGCTGAATTTTTGATCAATGAGGGAAATTTAAAGATTTCATGAATTGCCATGACCTATGATGCAAGCTCACATATATCTGTGATCCCTACACACAAATAATTCAGGCATTTCAAAGTGATTCACTTATTAATTAGGACAACTAACTACAGTTGTACACTAAGCTTACTAAGATAATTTACAAGACTGAAAGGCTCTAATCTAACATTTTAAAATTGATCTTTGTTATAAAAGACAAAATAATTTACCACATTTGTAAATTAATTAGTACATGCTTGGAAAATGTACACTTGATATTTTTATAACTTTTGAGATGCAGTGTAGTATAATTAAAATGAATTATTTTCTTCTATATTTATCAGATTGTCCACTGTTCTTTTCCTATGGGCTCACATGTTCATCTTATTTTCAACCATATTGAAGGAATTCAATTCTCCTATTCCTCTGTGGGCAGAGAGGTTGATATTGCAAATTATTTTATGCAACTAATTTTAAGAGTTTTTTGTTAGTATTCACTCTTAGCCTTCCACATAACCACCATTTTGAGCTATGCAATTTCAATTGCTCTGTATGCTATGAAATAACTAATTTCAAAGAAAGATTTCTTCTAAAGACAAGAGGAATGTGTCAAGGAATATACCTAAGGATCCAAACCCAGAGATTTTGGTTTCACTGAAACTCTCTGTCACCAGATAGTTAATCAGCATGATTTAGGGTTGGATTACAATGAAAAATGGATCCTTTTCATACTTCCAGTTTTCACTCTTGATTAACTAATACATTCTTTGTAAATGCTTTCACTGTGTTTCATCTTGCACCAGTCTAAGAACTTTATGTCTAATGGCATGATATGAATGACCTATTAAAGAAATTTTAAAAAACACTATTGAAATTAGAATTATCAGAATTATTGGCATCAGACATGCCTTCCAATGGATCTATATTAAAGAACCATATTTAAGGAATTCAGTTTTCTGGTTCCTCTGTGAGCAAGATTTCTCTGTGGCCCATCTGAAGGCCAGATTCTGATGGTTCATCCTGCTGCATAACCACTGTTTTCAACTATAAAGATTTCAGTTCTGATTAAAACAAAAAGACATGTTACTGGCAAAATTGGTGATAGCTGCTAATCTCTCCACAGAAGAAAAAACTCATTGGAGACATGACAGATGTCTTCAAATATTTGAAGCAGCATCATATAAAGAGGGAGTTGAATTGTTCTATTTGCCTCTGGGAGGTCAAATTAGCACCACTGTGTGAAAAGAAGAAAGAGACAGATTTTGACCCAATGGGAGGAAGAGATTTCTATACAATAGCCCACTCCAATGGCAAGTCTAGGAGATACCATCAATGAAGGTATTTAAACAGAAGATAGACAACCATTTTAGCAAGATGATGTAAAAGGAGACTTTTCTCAGAATAGGAATTATGGTGAAATGAATTGTAAGGCCCCTAAAAGCTCTACAAGTTTATGCTTCAGTATTTTAATTGAGTTAAGAGGCTTGCTAAATGATAACCTCTTATTTTCAATAAATAAAAAAGAGGCATTTTAAAAATATTTAAAGTTTTACAAAGATCCAAATTGCTGTTTGGAATTCAAAGTACTTTACAACCTGGACTCTTCCTACTACATCTCCTGTCCTTGCACCTGGAATACTGTTCATATTCACTTCTGTCTTTTAAAATCCTTTGTTTCTTTCAAGACTCAGCATAAAGACTACTTCATAGGGAGATTTCTGAGCTTCCTCTTGGCTACTAGGTCCTCTATGGTTTCTATGTATTTATTTTCTATGTGTCTTGTATAGGTCTATAAATATACATGCTGCCTCTCCTGTGATGACATAAGTTTCTTGAAGACAGAGTTGATCTGGCTTTTGTCTTTGTATCCCTGGTGTATAGTTCAGAGACTGTAACACAATGAGTATTTAATTATTTCTTATTGATTAATTGATTGGAAAAAGCCTGACAACTTACCATTCCTGTCTCTCCTCAAACAAACGGAAAAACACTACCCTAAAATGTCTTGTCTCCCAGTAGAATGTAATCTTCTTGAGAGAAAAGACTACCTCATGTTTGTCTCTGTATTCCCTTTAGTGAGTACACGGTAGGCACTTAATTAATGTCTTCTCATTCATTCACGGATATAAGGTATATGTTTGCAATGTCTAGGTCACGGATCTAGAGGAAGGCTCAGAGGTCTTCTAATTCCAAGTGTTTTTGTGGCAAATAAGAAAACTAAGGGCTAGGAAGGTTAAAGGACAAGTCTGTGATCACACAACTAATGAGCGTCAAAGGCAAGATTTGAATCCAGTTTCTCTGACTAAAGGGCTCCTGTGCTTTCCCCTATTGTATCATAATTTAGAGCAAGAATCCTGGTAATACTGCTGTCTGTACACACAAATGACAAGAGTGGGGGAGGGTAGACTGTAGGATACACCAAGTCTTTCCATGAAGAAAACTGTGCATACCCTTTGACCTAGGAATACCACTACATGAACTGATGCAAAGTGAAGTGTGCAGAACCAGAATAACATTGTACGAAATAACAGCAATAATGTGTAATCATTAACTTCAAAAGGCTTAGCTACTCTGAGCAGTACAAAAGTCCAAGATAATTCTGAAACTTATAAAAAACTACTGCCCACTCCATGGAAAGAACTCATGGAGTTAGTGCAGATCAAAGCATACTATTTTATACTTCCTTAATCTTTCTTATTTTCTTTCAAAAATGACTAATATTAAAATAGGCTTTGTATAACTGCACATGTATAATCGACATTAAATTTTTTGCTTTCTCAAGGGGGGCAAATGGGGAGGGGGGAAGGAGAGAATTTAGAACTTAAATACAAAAAAAGAAATATTAATATTGTTTTTAATTATAATTGGAAAAAATTCTTAAATAATTTTAAAAGATTTTTTTTCCTTTGAAGCTTTGGTTGAAATTATTTTCACATTATTTTCCTCTTCCAAGTTTGTGACTTAGACTTCCCTGCCACTGTAGTAGTTTTTCATGTTAAAGGTCTTTTTTGTTGTTGTTATTGTTTGCTTATTTTTTTCCTGACTATATCTTGACTTTTAACTATATGTTAATATTGGACTCTGCTCACCTTGGGATAAGAAGGCATTTTCTCAAGCTTCAGGCTTTTTCAAGCTGCTATTTTCAGAACTAGCTCTGCGGGTCTATAAGTTTTCAGGGTTTTCAAGGTGTTATGATTTGAGGAGAGGTGTGGTCACTTCTCTTCTGCTCTTTCCTATGGTCTTTATCCAGGAAGTACCCCTGTTCCCCTGAAGTCACAGGAACCAGTACTCTTCTTAACCCTGGAGCTGTGCCCAGTTCCTCTACTCTCATGCAGTTATGAGTTTTCGTACCCTTCTCTGCCTTTGAATTGTGGCCAGGGCACCTGCTCTTTTGTGACCAACTACAAGTACTCTTCTCTGCCTCTGAACAGCCACCCAGAAATATGGCTCAGAACTATAGAAGGACTGTAGAGGTGCCAATAAGCACCAGCTGCATCCAATGCCAGCAAACTGCTCACTGTAATCTCTTCCTGACCAGTTCTCTAACAACCTTACCTTCTCTGGGCTCCCAAAGCAGCTGTTGCTGTTCCTGCAGCCTCCTCCAAGATCTACTGCTAGTTCTGATATACTCTAGGGCAGTGCACATCCTAGTGTCACACACCCCTCCTGCCAGCCTCCTAAGTTGTTTTAGACTGGAAAGATGTCTCACCCTGATCTTGTGTTGACTCTTCCTCTCAAAAATTTGATTTGAGGAATTATTTTAAAGCTGTTGGGAGGGAAATACTGGGAGAGCTCAGCTTTCTGGCTGCCGCTCCTCCCTCAATTTTACCCCACATATCTTTCAACTCAAAAATTTTATGATTCTAACTATTATCCAGCTATAAGGAAGTGAACAGATCTTTAGGTATACAGTTAGTGAAGAGTTAGTAGTGGATCTGCCTTGGAGACTAGGTTCAAAACTAAAGAATAAAGAAGTTTGAAAGTGGAGACCATAGTATAAGGAGACCCATATTTAGGAGTACGTGACTTGGTGTAAGGGCAAGTAATGAATAGAATCTTGAATACAGAATATGCAACACATCAAGGTCTGAAATATGGGTTGGGCTTACTTTGCTTCCCAAATAAAGAAGAGTCCTTTGTCACAGTAAGTTTATGATGACCAGGATAAACTTTCCCATATCATGACCAGTGTGAGAGAGGAAGAGATTCCAAGATGATTGATCTGGCATGTTGTTAGAACAAAGACGCTGATTAGCCCCAAACAAGATTTTGGTCTAGAAAGATATGTTATGGAGGTCTGTGTTAAAGGTACCTCTGGATAATAAATTCTTTTCAGTGGAACTAGAACTGTTTATATCAATGACACACCAAAAGTAAGGCTTCTAGGTAAAAAGTTCATGAGGGTAGGCAAATACCTCTCAGAGATGGTTAGGATTAAACTAAAAGAATCTTTGTAACTTGAAAACTATTAGCAATCATCTGTTGCTTTGTCTTCCCTTTCCTATATGTGTGTGTATGTATATATATATATATATATATATATATTCCCAAGAACTGTATCATTCATAGTAAATCCTTTGTTATTAGAAAACATAGATTGAATGAGACACCAAAACTCTATGGTTTTTCCCTGAAGGAAATCTGAGGTATGAGGATTTTGGTTACAAAGAATTTATGTGATTTAGTCATAAAAGGTGATACCATAAGCAACTTAGGGATCATGGAATACTTTACCTATCAACTCTATGGATAAGCCAAGAATTTATGATCAAACAAGAGATTGAGAACACTGGAGGATTTATGCTGTTTTTGCTCAGTAATGTCCAACTCTTCCTGACCCCAGGGTCCATAGCACACCAGTCCCTTCTACCCTCCTCTCTCACAGTCTGTCCAATTTCATATTGATTGTTTCTATGATATTATCTCTTCATCTCATCCTCTGCCACTCCCTATTCCTATCAAGGTCTTTTCTGATGAGTCATGTCTTCTCATTATGTTGCCAAAGTATTTAAACTTCACCTTTACTATTTGACCATCCATCAAATAACCTGAATTAAGCTCTTTAAGTATTGATTTATTTGATCTCCTTGCTATCCAAGGGACCCTCAAAAGTGTTCTCTAGTAACACAATGCAAAAGTGTTGATTTTGTGGCACTCACCTTTCCTGAAAGTCTAAATCTCAGTATATTGCTACTGGAAAAAAAAAACCCATAGCTTTCATTATACAGACCTTTGTCAGCAAGGTGAGGTATACTCTCCAGATTTGTCATAGATTTTCCTGTAGTTGTAGTCGCCATCTGTAGTGAACTTTGAACCAGAGAATATAAAATCTGGCAATACTTCCATTTCCACTCCCTCTGTTTCTCAGGAATTGATGGAGTCAGTTAGCTCCAAGACAGCTATTGCACTTTCCTCTTTCATCTTTATCAAGAACCTTCTTAAACCCTCTTCTCTTTGTGCCATCAGATTGGTATCATACACATATCCGAGACTGCTGATATTTCTCCTGGCAACCCTGTTTGATAACACGAAATTTAAAAGGGTTTTCAAAAACAAAATCCAAGATTAGATGGAAGGCAGAAAACTAGTATGTTTTTCTGATAGAAACCTCATTTCTCAACTATTTAAATTACTAAGTAAATTTTTAAGAATACAAGTCATTCTCAGTTGATAAATGATAAAAGTTAAAAACAAGTAGTTTTCAGAAATATTACTTCCATATTATATATTTACACACTTTTTTAGCACCCAAAACATTATATCTACATGAAGTTCTCAAAAAAGTTACAAATGTTAATGTATTTTTTCTTAAATATTAAATTCTTGAAGGTTTACAGTCATCAAAATAAATAGGGTCTGGGCTCTTATTCCTTTCTACTAAATGTCATTGAGAGGTGAGGAAAAGTTGTGTGACATTTTGACATATAATTGAAGCATTTTTAAGCCAAAGGAATTCATGACGAAGAATGAGTTGCAAAGACTATTTATTTATGCAGTATATTTTAGTTATAAATTTTAGTTATAAATTTGTGTCTCCAAGTATTATCATTGTCTCTAACTTGTGGAAATAAACAGATGTATTAAGATAAATTGATAAAAATGGTTCAACACACAAAAGAGAATAATAGTAAAACTCTCCCTTTATTTTCCATATTCTCAGGCTTAGACTTGAATATTAGCAGCTCCATGAAGATCATTTATGAAGTCTTGGAAAGAGTCTTTGAATCATCATATCATTACCATCTATGAGAAGATATGTCATTTAATTTATTCATGGGCATCTAGGTGGTACAGTGGATAGGGCGTTGGGTCTGGAGTCAGGAAGACCTAAGCATAAATATGGCCTTCATCACTTACTACCTGTGAGATTCTAAGCAAGTCACTTTTGACTATATACATATATGAAGCAATATTTTTGACTTTTATAATAGAAATCATTCTATATCTTAAAGACACATCTTTGATCACAAAAAGGGAAAATAGTGAGAAAAAATCCTGACTATTCTCAATTTGAGAAAGTTTCATTTGTTTTTACATAGTAAATATGTATCTATGTTTAAACAAAATGTCTTTGTGTCAGTATATATTTTATTTCAGTGATGAACAAAATGGATACTAATTTTTTTGAAAACTCTCTGTTTGTTGAAAGCAGGGAACATAGACTGGGCATATGGATATATTTTCAGGACCCAGCTAATTAAGTTTAAAGAGCTCCAGATCCAGGCCATGGCCCACCAGACCATACTCAATGACCTCTGACTTACGAAACCTCATCACCTTCTCTAAGTTCTCATTCTAATTTTAATTATTCTTTGCTTGTTGTGATTTCATCTTGTCATTTCAAAAGATTTTGTTCATTTTATTTTCCTCCATCTTATTTTATCAGTTTGGCTAAAAGTTTATCAATTTTGATAGTATTTTCAAAAATCCAGTTTTGTTTATCATTTTTATTGCCTTTTTCTTTTCCCTTTTTCATATTTTATATTTTTCCTCTCTTTTAAAATACATTTATATTTAGAAATATAGTTAAAATCTATTTTAATTTGTTTTCTATTAACTTAGGCTTATTTATGCTTATGCTTATTTGTTAGGTTTCTAATTTTTGAATTGCACATGAGATGTATTGATTTTTTTTTTCTATTTTGCTCATTTATGTACTTAGAAGCATAACTTTTCTTCTGAGGTATTCTTCTGTTACATCGAAGACATTTTAGCAAGCCATCATGTCATTATCATTGTCTTCAATATAGCTACTAATTGTTTCTGTGTTCTGTTTTCTCATCCATTTTTTTGTCCAAAATGATTATTAAATCTCCACTTAAGTTTGTGTCATCTGCTTAATGTCTGTGGTAGTTACTATTTTATTACATTGTGATCTATAAAGGATAAGTTTAGTATTTCTCTTTTTTATTTTACATTTATTTATAATTATTTCTCTTCATCTTTGTCTCTCATCTATGTTTTTCAAAGTGCCATGTGATGCTTAGAAATATGCATACTGTTACATATTTACTTCAGAGTTTTTAGGCTCTAAATTTTCTCACAGTTTGTTCAGTTCTATAGTTTTCCTTTTGTCCTCACATTCTGTCAAAAATGTCTAGCTCTAAGAAAGGAATAATAAGGTCTTCTACTATTACTTCTCTCTGTGTGTCTTTCTCTGTCTTTGTTTCCCTTTCTGTACCTCTCTCTCTCTCTCTCTCTCTCTCTCTCTCTCTCTCTCTCTCTCTCTCTCTCTCCCACTATCTTTAGTGTACAATAGCAAAGACACATGTAATACTCAAATGAAAAGTGTAATAAATTAATTCAGACTAGGTGAATACCTCCCAAAAAGCTGGCATTTCAACTATGTCATTAGACAAATATAATAACAATAATAACATGTAATATCAACATGGATAAACTAGAAATTTATGCTACCCTTACAGGAGACAGAGACAATGAAAACCAAGCTATATATGCAAAATAAATATATTTTGAAAGATATATAGTGTAAATTCATAAACAACTTATTTTGTATTATTCCCTTCAGTCATTCTCTTTAAACTGACACCCTCATGATGGTTCCCTGATCTTAAAATTCCATCTTTGGCTTCTGTGCTTTTATACACTCATATATTTATAACAGACTCCACCTTCATCTCAGGATCTTTAGTTTCATTCATTTCTCGACTCTGGTACCACTTCCTAATCAGAAACTTTTTCTGATTTCACTCCCATGCTCTATTGGTAGATCTCTTTTTATCCCTCTTCAAGGTATCATGTTTTTATTTATCTATGTATATATTGTATCCAGCACACCTCTAATTTCTACCATAGAATCATAGAACAAATGTAAGCCTTGTGCTTAATTAAAGTTTGTTGAATTAATTGAAGTGCCATCTACCATGATATAAAGGGATTGTATTTCTTCCATTAGAGGAAGAGTTAACCATACAAATGATATAAAGAATCCTTGAAGCATAGAAGTAACAAAAAAATAAATCTATATAACATAAGTTTACATAATTTTACCTGTCCATAGTAAAGAACTGAGTTTTTTTCTAATCTGCAGTAGAGTTTGGGTTGAGAATCATTGACCTATAATGTTGTGAGTCACCATCTCATAATCATAAAACTCATAGGATTTTGTAACTGTGAAGGATTACAGATATCATCTAACAGAAACTAATTTACACTGTTCAATGAACCTCCTATTACATCAAAATTTATTGATATTTTACATTGATATTTTCACTTCAAATTTAAAAATTGCAAACAGAATTTCCTTGTCACTTACCACTACTGAGTGACATCTGAATTTTGATATAAAGGATGCAATATGTTGTGTGAGTTGGCAGAGGAAGATGGAGAAGTAGAAGGACTATAGATGAGAAATTATCATTTGAATTCTTGCATGTTGCATGAAGTCCAAATTCCTATGTAGAGGAAATAGCCACTGAGGTCAGATCTTGTTCATATCCAAATCTATCTTCCCCTTCCAATGTGCTCTACATAATGTTCATTCTATTCTTAAAAACAGCTTTTCATATTAGATCTCTTATTTCTATATATTTTCATTTCTTTGAAGTCACAAAGTGTTGTTTTCCTGATGACTGCATACCTACACATCCTTTTCAAAGATAAATGCATTTTTTTCCTCATGCTTCTCTACTTATTACCACCACTATCCACAGATACACATACACCTAGTTGGCTAGGGAAGTAGGCATGTTGTTTATCACATCTACTTCTAGTTCTACTTTTAATGTTTAATTACAAAACAAAGCAAAACAAGACAATAACAATCCCAGGATAAATAGTTTGGGACTCTGGGAGCTTGGTTTCTCCAGGTCATATTTTTCCATGTGACTGCATGAGGATGCTGCAGTGACAGTTTATTTTGGTAGGTGCATTCTAAATGAAGCTCGGTTTGAACTATTCCCATTTCTTCTTTAACTCCTTACACCTTCACTTAGTGACCTTCACTACTTTGTTCATCCTTTGTCTTTGAAAAGTACCAGTACGGGGGGGGGGGGGGGGTAGGTTGCTGATCCAAGATGGCGGAGTAGAAAGACACACATATGCTAGCTCCGAACCCACAGCCCATAAAATATCTGTAAAAAAGAAGTCCCAACAAATTCTGGAGCAGCAGAAGCCACAGAACAATGGAGCGGACGAGATTTCTGTTCCAGAGAGCCCTGAAAACCTCTCACAAAAGGTCCCTCACGCCCTGGACCCGGAGCTGAGCCCAGCCCTGCCTTGGCCGTGCAGTACCAAGAGGACCAGATCTGAGGGATCTGAGCTTCAGGGACAGCATCTCCAGCGGCTGCACAGGTCCCTCCACCCACGGGCCCCAAAGGTTGGTAAGAGGGTCTTCTTGGCTTGCCAAGAGGGAAGTGGCATGCCCCCATAACTCAGGCCCCCTTGGGAGGCAGCAGTGGAGGTGGGAGCAGACCACGGCTCCCCAAGCAGGCAGGAGCTCAGATCCATTGTTGAAGGTCTCTGCATAAACACCCTGAGGGAACTGAGTCCTGTGTGGCAGCCCTGCCCCCACCTGAGTACCTGAACTTAATCTCACACTGAATCGCAGCCCTGCCCACCAAAGCCCTAAGGCTGGGAAGCAGCATTTGAATCTCAGACCCCAAGCTCTGGCTGGGAGGATCTGGAGGCAAAGTGGGTGTGAAGAGAATACTCAGAAGACAAGTCACTGGCTGGGAAAATGCCCAGAAAAGGGGAAAAAAAATAGGACTACAGAAGGTTACTTTCTTGGTGAACAGGTATTTCTTCCCTTCCTTTCTGATGAGGAAGAATAATGCTTACCATCAGGGAAAGACGCAGAAGTCAAGGCTTCTGTATCCCAGCCCACCCAATGGGTTCAGGCCATGGAAGAGCTCAAAAAGGATTTTGAAAATCAAGTTAAAGAGGTGGAGTAAAAACTGGGAAGAGAAATGAGAGAGATGTAAGTAAAGCATGAAAAGCAGGTCAGCACGCTGCTAAAGGAGACCCAAAAAAACGCTGAAGAAAATAACACCTTGAAAGATAGGCTAACTCAACTGGCAAAAGAGGTTCAAAAAGCCAATGAGTAGAAGAATGCTTTCAAAAGCAGAATTAGCCAAATGGGAAAGGAGGTTCAAAAGCTCACTGAAGAAAATAGTTCTTTCAAAATTAGAATGGAACAGATGGAGGCTAATGACTTTATGAGAAACCAAGAAATCACAAAACAAAACCAAAAGAATGACAAAATGGAAGATAATGTGAAATACCTCATTGGAAAAACAACTGACTTGGAAAATAGATCCAGGAGAGACAATTTAAAAATTATGGGCCTACCTGAAAGCCATGATCAAAAAAAGAGCCTAGACATCACCTTTCATGAAATTATCAAGGAAAACTGCCCTGAGATTTTGGAACCAGAGGGCAAAATAAGTAGTCAAGGAATCCACAGATCACCGCCTGAAAGAGATCCAAAAAGAGAAACTCCTAGAAACATTGTGGCCAAATTCCAGAGTTCCCAGGTCAAGGAGAAAATATTGCAAGCAGCTAGAAAGAAACAATTCAAGTATTGTGGAAATACAATCAGGATAACACAAGATCTAGCAGCCTCTACATTAAGGGATTGAAGGCATCTGGAATATCATATTCCAGAAGTCAAAAGAACTAGGACTAAAAGCAAGAATCACCTACCCAGCAAAACTGAGTAATACTTCAGGGGAAAAATTGGTCTTTCAATGAAATAGAGGACTTTCAAGCATTCTTGATGAAAAGACCAGAGCTGAAAAGAAAATTTGACTTTCAAACACAACAATGAAGAGAAGCATGAAAAGGTCAACAGCAAAGAGCAGTCATAAGGGACTTACTAAAGTTGAACTGTTTACATTCCTACATGGAAAGACAATATTTGTAACTCTTGAAACTTTTCAGTATCTGGGTAGTGGGTGGGATTACACACACACACACACACACACACACACACACGCACATGCACACGCACACACACATAGACACAGAGTGCACAGAGTGAATTGAAGAGGATGGGATCATATCTTAAAAAAATGAAATCAAGCAGTGAGAGAGAAATATATTGGGAGGAGAAAGGAAGAAATGGAATGAGACAAATTATCTCTCATAAAAGAGGCAAGCAAAAGACTTTTTAGTGGAGGGAAAAAGAGGGGAGGTGAGAGAAAAACATGAAGTTGACTCTCATCACATTCCACTAAAGGAAGGAATAAAATGCACACTCATTTTGGTATGAAAACCTATCTTACAATACAGGAAAGTGGGGGATAAGGGGATAAGCAGGGTAGGGGGGATGATGGAAGGGAGGGCATGGGGAGGAGGGAGCAATTTCAGGTCAATACTCATGGGGAGGGACAGGATCAAAAGAGAGAACAGAAGTAATGGGGGACAGGATAGGATGGAGGGAAATATAGTTATTCTTATACAACACGACTATTATGGAAGTCATTTGCAAAACTACATGGATATGGCCTATATTGAATTGCTTGCCTTCCAAAGGGAAGGGGTGGGGAGGGAGAGAGGAAGAGAAGTTGGAACTCAAAGTATTAGGAACAAGTGTCGAGTACTGTTCTTGCTACTAGGAAACAAGAAATACAGGTAAAGGGGTATAGAAAGTTATTTGGCCTTACAGGACAAAAGAGAAGATGGAGACAAGGTCAGAGAGGGATGATAGAAGAGAGGGCAGATTGTGATCGGGGTAATTATAATGCTCGGTGTTTTGTGGTGGGGGAGGGACAAAAGGGGAGAAAATTTGGAACCCAAAATTTTATGAAAATGAATGTTAAAAGTTAAATTAAAAATAAATTTTAAAAAAAAGAAAGAAAAGTACCAGTGGCATCGTGGTTGTTGTCTTGACTTGCCCATGAAGTGAACTTAAAGAGACAGACTTGCAAAAAAGTCATCAATCTAACTCACTCTTTCAGAGTCATCAACGGCCAATGACAAGACAAGAGTCAGGATGATTGATGATGGCAGGGGATGACTGTAGCATTTTTGATGCCCTGTCCAAACTCTAAGTCCTCTACAAGGTCTGCTTCAGCCATTGTCTTGACAACTGGAACAAATTGTTCTCATCTGCTCATTCTGCTGGGAGGAGTATTCACATATTTGAACTAGACATTCTCCTGCTCTCTTTTGGATCTGAGCCCTGTTGATTAGCCTTAACCTAGTTTAGCTTATCTGCCAAGACAGTTTTGCCAGACAGTGTGACCACTTCACATGATACAGATTCTTAGAGCCACAGGTGAGAGGTAAATGAAGGTGGACACCAAAGGTGGATGAGCAGCCCTGAAAAGAACTTCTAAGGCCCTCATGCTAAAGATGCTAGTTCTCCCTGAACACCCTATATACCCCATGGACTCCCTGTAATCTCTATTTACACAACACCCAAATTTGCACATAGAGTTGACATCTCTGTCTAGAATTCGTATGTCTCTGAATATTTCATGAATTTCATCACCTGTATGTCCATTAGGCAGCTCAAATTTATCACATTCCAATCCGATCTCATCATTCCCGCTTAATTCATCCCTCATTATAATTTCTGATGATGGAACCAACAGTGTTCTAAACACACAGCTTCCTGATTTAGGGGTAATTTTTACCTTTTGACTCTCATCATTTGACAATTCTTATTAATGTCCTCTCCACAATATCTCTCACATCTATCTCTTTCTCTTTCCTCAAAGCACTCTATGACAGGCCTTCATCAACTCTTGAGCACCATGACTCATCGTTCTCTTCTCCAATTCATCTTCCCTGCAGCTGTAAAATTCATGGTCCTAAAGTACAACTTTGATCACATCACTCAATTCAAAAAATTTAATGATACCACAAACAAATTCTTCTCCATACAGATTAAAACCCTTCACAGTTAAATCCAGCCTCTCTAGTGAGTATATATGCTCTATAATGTACTGTACATATGAGTCAAACTAACCTAACTGCTATTCCCCTTACATAACAATCCATTTCTTGCCACTTTGACTTTGCCTAGGTTGTGCCCCAGGATACACTTTTTCCCATCTTTGATTCTATAACTCTTTTCAAAGCCTAACTCATGAAAGTTTCCTTCAGAAAACTTCTCCTAATTCTTCCAATCATTAATGCTTCATTTGTGTATATTTATTTTCTATTATTGTATAATTAAAATTGAATTATGATATTTCTATTGCTTTTTATATGTCCTATAATTCCCCATCTGTGAACAAATTTGTCCTCTACTAGAATATACATTCCTCAATGTCAAACACTCTGTTTCATTTATATCTTGTTGACTAGCATCTAAAAATGCCAGGTTCATAGTAGGCAGTCAATAAATTTTTTTGACTATTGATTTTTGATTGATATGCTGTGTGGCTGGAAATGTCCAGAGGTGTTCTATCATACAGTGAAACTGAGAATACTCTAAAGCAAACTGCTCTGCCTCTTCAGGATATCATTTGGTAATCAAGATTAGTAATTCTAATCCTATCTTCTAAATGGTTTCATACTTTTTAGTCATTTGTGCCCAGTTACTCCATTTTCAGTAATCTTGTATATCAATCTCCAAACAGTTTTGACTATGTATGCAATGAGACAACTTTTAATAAGTTTATGCATTTTATTTTGGTCATAAAATGTATTATCATAAAACATTTGGGATTACCACATGTGCTTTTTCACTTGTTTTTTACACTTATTTGTTATCTGGGCCACGAGTTATTCTGGTGACTTGTAGGAAACAAAAAGAACATTCAACAAATTGCTATTACTGCTTACCAAATACATTGGAAATTATCTCCAATTCTAAGAATGCCGTCCAATAAACAAATCTACCATCAGTAATAAGTTCTATTTTATTTATTCAAGGAAGAATACCTATAATCAAACCACCAGACACTAAACATTTGAGAGGAGGCATCTACTGAAGATCAGTGTGACAAGTTAGGGATGACAGAGATACTTCATTTGATGTAAGCTTTCCATTTTCATATTCATTTACTGATTTCTATGAGATTATCTCTAATTTTTAATCTCTAGCTACTTGTACATTGCTGTTGCATGTTTTCTTCCTCTTAGACTACAGAATTCTTGAGAGCAGGGACTAGTTTTGTCTTCCTTTGTATCCTCAGGGCTAGTTAAAGCCACATAGTAGGTTTTTAACAAGTACCAGCCTTGCTGACTTACAAATAGTGCAGGTAGGCCTAAGTGACCTAAGTCATGATCAAACTGGACATTTAACTTGGGATGAGATCTTTTTCAAAAGTATGTCAAAATATGTTTACTACATGAAAACTGTCTTGAGAAGCATGAAATATCACAGATTTCCATGTAGATCAGTAAGTAGATTTTCCTTTAGGTTTACTGCTTACGTATACCAAATACCATTACTGTTTCGTGAGTGGGGCAAGAAAAAAAGAAAAAAACCACTACATTAAAAAAGTGACATCAAAGGAAAGATTTGAGGAAAGAAAATTTCAACCATTTGTTTATCTGGGGTGAAAAAAAGTTTTTCTTACCACTACTTCACATTGAAAAATGTTTTTAAAAAATCTTGTCAAATTGAAAGATCTAACCAGTGTAGGTTTTCTTTATAAATTGTCCTCCAAATCCTAAACTCCAGGATTCTAGTAAAGGAAGTCTTCAATGAAGACAATTTAGAAAAAAAAATGAATGAAGAAGAAGAGATGAATGGAAATGGTTTTTCGAAGTGACAAAAAGCTTTATGAGGAAATAAAAGATAAGAATTTTCTGAGAAATTTTCAATGATCTTCTGAAAGCCTTTAAAATTATAGGATGCAGCATGTAACTCAAAATCCATTTCTTATATTCACATTTCCACTTCTTCCCAGAAAACTTAGGTGTAGTCAGTTATGGGCACAGTGAACATGTCCATCAAGAAATTACCACCATGTGAGGTGGAGTCAAACCCAGCTGAATTCTCCCAATATTTTCCTCCAAATAACGATAAAATTAAAGCTTCAAATCAAAGCTTTGGAGTGGTAGAGCTAACAAAAGGTCAGAGTGAGTCATTTTCCCAAAATAATGCAATTTAGGAGGTTGCCAGGAGAGATCTGTGACAATGTGGTGGTACAGGCAGCCAGGAGCATACATGGGACAACATCAGTGGTAGGCTTTGGAGGCAGTTGCAGTAGCAGTAGCAGCAGCAATAGCAGAGATGATAACATGATAAGATGATCAGACAACTAGTCAGAGAGAGATTACAGATGAACCTTTGCTGACACTAGCTAGTGTTGATTGACAACTGTATTTTCCATTCACATTTCTGGGAGCATAGGCTGTGATTGTAGTTCCAAGGCAGAGAGAAGCACTAGTGCTAGTGGCTGCAGATGAGCAGGGGCACTTCTTAGGTAAAGACCATAGCATGGACCAGGAGATCAGGGACCACACCTCTCCCTGGGTGTGATGAGAAGATGATGAGATTTAGCAAGTCAGAGGTCAATAAGTAAGACCTCAAAAGCCATCATGGCCTAGCGATCAGACTCTTTAAGGCTTAAATAGGCTAGTCCTGAAGATATAGACATAGCCATTTGCCCAATCTATGCTTTCTGGTTTTGACAAAAAGAGCAAAATGCTTTTTAGTTGACTCTTCAGAGGGCATGCCTTTTAATACCATTTTCTCCCATTTGCCACCAATTCTAATTAAAGTCTTTAAACCTCAGCTCTGAATAGTCATATAAAAATACTCTAAATCATGACTGATTAGAGAAATGCACATAGTGAAGTGAGAAGAACTGGGAGATCATTGTTTATAGTAGCAGTAATGTTGTAATGATGATCAACTGAATAATTTAGCTACTATGAACTATACAAAAGCTAAAGACACTTACAAAGGACTCATGTAGAAAAACAGAGAGACAGAGAGAGAGAATCATGAACTCTGCATCCAGTTTGAAATATAGTTTTCTCATTTCCTTTTCCCCTCTTTTTCTTGCAATATGGTTAATATGGAAATATGTTTTGTCTGATTTCATATCTATTATTGACATCATATTAGTTGTCTTCTCTGTGAGTGAGTATAGGTTGAGAGGGGGGAGAGAATTTAAAAGTCATAATTGCAAAAGAGAAGAAAAAGAATCACCTCCTTGTAAATATAAGAGCAGAGCAAATAAAGCACAACTGTGCTGGCTATCTAAGGTTGGATACTGAAGTGAGATAATCCCAGTCATGTCCTGGTAAGTGTTGAACAATTGATTCTATGAAAAACATGAACAGGACACATGTTTAAGTACCATGTGTATAATTAACATTTCTCCATCAATTTCTTAAATCTAAACAATCAACAAAACAATAAATCAAGCTTCAATTTGTAGTATTTGCTGATTTTCAAAATGTAAATTTAACAATCATCTGTCAAGCTATGCTAGTATAAGGTTGTTCCAACCCACCCCCAGATATTCCATAGTTTAAAGACATTAGGAAATCAACATTGGCTACTTTTATTGAACTGAATGAGCAAAATTTTTTGGGGGGGAAAGATTTTTTAAAAAATATTAAAAGTTTTGAAACTGTAATAATAGCATTCCAATAACATTTTAAGGCCAACTCTCAACTAACTGTTATAACAAGAAACAAAACAATAATAAGAGACCTGGGTAGCATGAGTAATTGAAATGCAAAGTTAATTCTTTAAAATCATTTCAGTCAGCAGTCTTGACTTTTTCTCCTGAAAAGTCTTCTAAATCAAGAATTTGAATGCAAGAGACTGTTTTTGATAATCATTCTTCCGTATTCCAGAGCATCAGGCATAACTTCTTGCAAATGCTTTCATTTAAATACTTTCTGAATTAGTGTGACCAGAAGAATGTGACAACCACTTTCTGTAATAACAACATTATATCTCTCATTAGAATATCCTTTATGGCTAGATAACACAGATTAATTCTTTGTGAATGACACTTTCCTGTAACAATTTTTCCTTTACCTCCACCACACCAGTTCAGGTACATGAAATCCTTTATCCAGCATGATTTAATAAGCTTGAAGAGGTGGGTCATGGAAATCCTCTGGCATCAAATCTTCTAGACAATGTAGGCTAAAAAAAGATTTTTGCATGAGTAAAATAAAATAGAGGGAGTAGAGCCAAGATGGCATAGTGAAAGTGCCAACTCACCAGAGTTCTTCCACACACTCCTTCAGATACCTCTAAAAAGTGAATCTGAACAAATTTAGAGTGGCAGAATCCACTAAGAGACAGAGTGTGGCACATTTCCAGGCTACGACAGCCTGTAATATTGAAGGGAAGAATCTGTTGCATGGGGGAGCACAGAGCTCAGAGGTTGAACCACCACGGAATCATTCATACTCATAGTGGAATGGAAACACCAAGGGAGGACTGAATCAGAAGCAGCAGTGCAGATGCCCAAGCCTCCCAGAATAAGACTGGAGTCCAGCTGAACTGAGAGAGAGCACAGAGCCCATGGCAGCAGGTGCAGCTACTCCTGGGGCAATCAACTCACAGACTAAATGTTTGAAAGCTACCTACATGAACTTCCAGGAGCCAAGATGGCAGAGTAAACTGTACATGCTCTGACCTTTTGTTGACCTCAAAAGCACCAGAGAATATTGTCCCAGGAAAAATCCTGGAATAGTGGAACCAGCAGAGGGGGTGCACCAGTCTTTCAGCTCAGGAGGCTAGAGAGATTAACAGGAAGGGTTCTTCTTGCTGTGGCTGAAGGGGACTAGTAAAAGACCAGAATCATCTAAGCAAACACCAACCTCAGAGGAACAGAAGAGGAACCTGAGCCCCAGGAGAATGGAACTAATAAGTGGCAACACCAGGATCTCAAGTGCCTTGCCATAGCCTGGAGAATTGGCAAGACACCAGTGCAGATGGGATTCATCAGCCCCTAAGCCTGCCTGTGCTCTAGTACAGAACTAGGGGAGGAGGAGACCTCCTATGACCCGATTATCCCTCCTCCACATGTCATGCCAGGAGCTTCAGTGTAAACCCCAGAAACTCAGAAAGACTTCACCTGGCCTCTGCTTTGGCACACACCAGGAAACTGTAGCATTATATAGCTTCTATCTGAAAGAACCAGAAGACACAACACACAAAGCCAGAAACTATTCTCCAAAGTCCTAGCATAAGAAACATGGAACAGAGCCTCCTGTGCCCTAGAAACAGGGATCCACTTTAAAAGCCAGGAAAAAGGCAATCACGATGAGCAAGAAGCAAATCAGAAAAGCAAAGACCATAAAATCTTACTACAGGAACAGGAAAGATCAAAATATGAATTCAGAAGAGGACAGTAATGACAATATACCAACATCTGAAACTTCAAAAGGGAATATGAACCACTACCCAAAAAGCATTATTGGAAGAGCTCAAGGTTTTTAAAAGACAAATTAGAGATGTGGAAGAAAAAATGTTCAGTGATTTTAAAAATACAATTGACAAAATGAAAAAAGAATTCACTGAAGAGAACAACTCTTTAAAATGTAAAATTGGCCAAATGAATAAAGAGGTACAAAACTTAACTGGGAAAATTGGACAAATGGAAAAGGAAGTACAAAATCTAACTGAAGACAATAATTTGCTACAATTATAATTGGGCAAGTACAAGCTAATGACTCTGTGAGGCATCAAGAATCAGTCAAACGAAATCTAAAAAATGAAAAAAACATAAGAAAAAATATATAATATCTCATTGCAAAAACAATTGACTTAGAAAATAGATCCACAAGAGAAAAATCTAAGAATTATTGGTCTACCAGAAAGCCATGATAAAAAAAAGAGCTTGGACAATACCTTCTAAGAAATCATCAAGGAAAACTGCCCTGAAGTCCTAGATTCAGAGGGCAAAATAGTCATCTAAAGAATTCACTGATCACCTGCTGGAAGAGATCCCAAATTGAAAACACAAAGAAATATTGTTGCTGGATTCCAGAACTATCAGGTAAAGCAGAAAATACTCCAAGCAGCCAGAAAGAAACAATTCGAATATTGAAGAAATACAATCCGGACCTTGCAGCTTCTACATTAAAAGATCAGTTGGATTGGAATATGACAAGGCAATGGAGACTGGACTACAATGAAGGATCAACTACCCAGCAGTAATCTTTCTGGCAAAGAGATAGATATTCATTGAAATAAGGTATTTTCAGGCCTCCATGATGAAAAGGTCAGAACATAGTAGAATATTTGATCTTCAAATACTATATTCAAGAGAGGCATGAAAAGATAAATGGGCAAAAACATTATATGGGAAGATGACACTTGTTAGTCTTGAGAACTGTATGTTTATTATGACATTTAAAAGGGATATCCATAGATAGAGGGAATAAGTATAAATTAACTGATGTGAAGATAAAAACTGTAATGAAAGAGTGTGAAGGGATCATAATAGCAGAAGAGAAAAGGAGACGGCAGAAAAGGTAAATTACATCATATGAAGAGGCACAAAATCATGTTATAGTAGAAGGAAAAAGTGGAGGGAGATGATTATTGTTTGAGCTTTATTCTCCTGGAATTTGATTCAAGGAGTGAATAACATACTTAGTTAAGTATAGAAATCTAACTTGCCCTACAATCAATAGGAAGGGAAAGGGGAAAGAAAAGGGAGGTGGTGGTTAAGAGGGAGGGAAGAAACAGTAAGGGAAAAGGGAAGGGAGTTGATGGAAGGGAAGGAAGACTGAGAGAGGTGGTGATCAAAAGTAAAACTCTTGAGGAAGGGCAGGGAGAAGGAAGAACTAAAAACATAAACAGAGGAGAAAATAGGACAGAGAAAAAGACATAGTAATCATAACTTTGAATGTAAATGGGGTGAACTCTCCCATAAAATGGGGGCTAATAGCAGAATAGATTAAAAATCATCATACTACAATATGTTGTTTACAAGGAGCACATTTGAAACAAAGGGATATACACATGGTAAAAGTAAAAGGCTGGAGTAGAATATATAATGCTTTAGCTGATTTTAAAAAAATACAGGGGTTGCAATCCTAATCTCAAACAATGCAAAAGCAAAAATAGATCTAATCCAAAGAGATAAGGAAGGAAACTATTTCCTGAAAAGAGGCGCCATCAAAAATGAAATCATAACATTACTAAACATATATGCACCAAGTGGTATAAAGTCTAAATTCTTAGAGGAGAAGTTAAAGGAGATACAAGAAGTAGAAAGTAAAACTATACTAGTGGGTGAACCCAACCTCATCCTCTCTAAACTTGATAAATCTAACCTCAAAATAAACAAGAAGGAAGTTGAGGAGTTGAAGAGAATTCAGGAAAAGGAAGATATGGTAGACCTCTGGAGAAAACTGAATGGTGATAGAAAGGAATTTACCTTTTTCAGAGTGGTACACGACACATACACAAAAATTGACCATATATTAGGGCATAGAATCCTCATAGACCAGTGCAGAAAAGCAGAGATAGTCAATATATCCTTTTCAGATAATGATGCAACAAAAAACATATGTAATGAAGGGCCATGGAAAGACAGACCAAAAATTAATTGAAAACTAAATAATCTAATCAAACAGCAAATCATAGAAACAATCAATAATTTCATTCAAGAGAATGAAAACAATGAGACAATGTACCGAAACTTATGGGACACAGCAAAAGCAGTTTTTAGGGGAAGTTTTATAGCTGTGAATGCTTACATGAATAAAATAGAGAAAGAGGAGATCAATGAACTAGGCATGCAGCTGAAAAAGCTAAAATTAACAAGTTGAAAATCCCTAATTAAATGCCAAATTAGAAATACTGAAAACCAAAGTAGAGATTAATAAAATGAAAATTAAAAAAAACTATTGAGCAAATAAAATTAAGAGCTGGTTTTAAGAAAAACCAATAAAATTGATAAACCTTTGGTCAATTTGATATAAAAAAGAAGGAAGAAAATCAAATTACTTTTTATATCTATATAAATATATTTATATCTATATCAAGATATAAAATAAACCCACATAAATCACCTGCATTTCTGTATATTACTAAGAAAGTCAAACAGCGAGAAAGAAAAAGAGAAATCTCATTTAAAGCTACTTTATACACTATAAAATATCTGGGCCTCTACTGGCCAAACCAAACCCATACAAACACAATTACAAAACACTTTTCACACAAAGTCATATCTAAAAAGTACATGTATATATATATATGTGTGTGTGTGTGTGTGTGTGTGTATGTATATGTATATATAGTATATTTAGCATATATACTATATAGTATATATAGTATATATTTAGTATATACAGTGTATATTTAGTATATATACACATATATGTATATATATGTATATATATATATATATATACATATATATATACTAAAAAGGTGAAGTCACCTCCAATGAAGAGGAGATTAAAAAAATTAGAAATTACTTTATCCAACTCTATATGCCCATAAATTTGAGAATCTTAGTGAAATAGAAGAATATTTACAAAGCAATAAACCTCCCAGATTAACAGAAGAGGAATCAAAATACTTAAATAATCCCATCTCAGAAAAAGTAATTGTACAAGCCATCAACAAACTCCCTAGAAAAAAATCTCCAGGGTCAAATGAATTTATAAGTGAATTCTATCAAATATTTGAAGAACAATTAATTCTGATACTATATAATGTCGGAAAATTGGCAAGGAAAGAGTCCTTCCAAATTGTTTTTATGATATGATCATAAAAACAATTTGGAAGGACTCCTTGGGGATAAATGGAGACTTCCTCAAAATAATAAGTACTATTTCCCTAAAACCATCGGCAAACATTATATGAAATGGGAATAAGCTCTATGCATTTCCAATAAGATCAGGGGTGAAACAAGGATGTCCATTATCACCACTGTTATTCAATATGATTCTAGAAATGTTAGCTTTAGCAACAAGAGAAGAAAAAGAAATTGGAGGAATTAAAATAGGCAAAGAAGAAACTAAATTATCACTCTCTGTAGATGATATGACAACATACTTAGAGAATCCTAGAGAATCAAGTAAAAAACTGTTTGAAATAATAAACAACTTTGAGGTCATTGCAAGATATAAAATAAAGCCACATAAATCATCTGCATTTCTATATATTACTAAAAAAAAAAGCCCAAAAGCAAGAGAGAGAAAGAGAAATCCCATTTAAAGTTACTTTAGACACTATAAAATATTTGGGCTTCTACCTGCCAAACCAAACACATGTGAACACAATTACAAAACACTTTTCACACAAAGTCATATTTAAATAATTGGAATAACATCACTTGCTCATGGGTAGGCCAAGTTAATGTAATTAAAATGATAATTCTATCTAAATTAGTTTACTTAATCAGTGCCATACCAATGAAACTACCAAAAAATTATTTTATAGAGCTATGAAAAATAATACCAAAAATTCATGTGGAAAAAAACAGTATAGAATAT
Source organism: Notamacropus eugenii (assembly GCF_028372415.1). Classification (NCBI taxonomy): domain Eukaryota; kingdom Metazoa; phylum Chordata; class Mammalia; order Diprotodontia; family Macropodidae; genus Notamacropus; species Notamacropus eugenii. Next base: position 126,529,239 of record NC_092878.1, on the reverse strand, counting down.
CAAGGGAATTAATGACAAGAAGTGCTAGGGAAGGTGATCTAGCCATACCAGATCTTAAATTGTATTTATTATAAAGCAACAATCATCAATACCATTTAATACTGGCACAGAAATAGAGGGGTAGATCAGTAGAATAGTTTAGGTACACAAGACACAGTAATAAATGATTATAGCAGTCTATGGCTTAATAAACCCAAGGACCCCAGATTCTGGGATAAGGAGTCACTGTTTAACAAAAACTACTGTGAAAACTGGATAACAGTGTGGTAGAAACTGGGCATAGACCAATTTCTAACACCAAAAACAAGAATAAAGTCCAAATTGGTATACGGTACAACTGTAAAGGCTGTTACTATAAATAAATTAGGCAAGCAAGGAATAGTTTATTTGTCAAATTTATGGAGAATGGAGGAATTTATGACCAAACAAGAGATAGAGAACAATATGAAATACAAAATTGATAATTTTGAGTACATTAAATTGAAAAGTTTTGGCACAAAGCCCATGAAATCAAGATTATGAGGAAAGCAGAAAACTGGGAAAGAATGTTTAAAACTATTGTGTCTGATAAAGGTTTCATTTCTAAAATATAGAGAGAACTGAGTCAAATTTACAAGACTACAAGTCATTCCCCAATTGATAATGGTCAAAGGATATGAACAGGCAGTTTTCAGAGGAAGAAATTAAAGCTATCTATAGTCATACAAAAAGGCTCTAAATCTCTGTTAATTAGAGAGATGAAAATCAAAAACAGAGATGCCACATCACACCTATCAGATTGACTAATATGACAAAATGGGAAAATGATACATGTTGGAGATGTTGGAGAGTCAGAACACTAGTTCATTAATGGTGAAGCTTTGAGCTGATCCAACCATTCTGGAGAACAATCTGGAACTATGCCCAAAGAGCTATAAAATTGTGCATACCCTTTGATCCAGCAATACCACTTCTAGGGTTATATTATAAAAGAGTTCATAAAAGTGGGAAAAAGACCCACATGTACAAAAATTTTTATAGCTGCTCTTTTTGTGGTGGCCAGAAACTGGAAACTGAGGGAATGCCCATCAATTGGGGAATGGCTGAACAAGTTGTGGTATAAGAAGTAATAGAATACTATTGTGCTATAAGAAATGATGAACAAGAAGACTTCAGAAAAACTTGGAAAGATTTAGATGAACTGATGCTGAGTGAAGTGAGCAGAACCAGGAGAACATTATACACAGTAAGAGCCAGTATCATTTTTGATACTGGTAATTTGGTTTTCTTCTTTCTTTTTTTAAATCAAATTGACCAAAGGTTTATTAATTTTATTTTTTTTTAATAAAACCAGCTCTTAGTTTTATTTATTAGCTCACCAGTTTTCTTAATTTCAATTTTATTAATATCTACTTTGATTTTTAGTATTTCTAATTTGGTATTTAATCAGGGATTTTAACTTGTCCTTTCTCTAGCTTTTTCAGTTGCATGCTTAATTCATTTATGTCCGTTTTCTCTGTTTTATTCACAACAGTGCAAGTACCTAAAACTTTTACAAAGGAATCATGATGTAAAATGCCATCCACATCCAGAGAAAGAACTATAAAGTTAGAATGCAAAATGAAACAGATTACTTTCTCTTTTGTTGCATTTTATTTTCTTTTGTTTCTCATGATTTCTCCCATTCATTTTAACTCTTGTATGCAACATAAATATTGTAAAAACGTATTTAATAAGAATGTACGTTTAGAACCCATGTAAGATTGCATGCTGTCATGGAGACGGAAGGGGAGAAAATTTAAAAGTTATGTAAGTGAAAGTGTTGAAAAGTGAAAACACATAAATTCCTCATTAAAAAGAACAAATAAAGTATGTAAAATGCTGTTTTAACTTATAAAACTTTTCAAAATTCAATCAAAGTTATTGGGGGAAAGAGAAAGATGCATTCATCCTTAGTTAATCAAAGGCTGGGTCGCTAGATGATGCAGTGGATAGAGTGACATGGCTAGAGTCAGGAAATCTCAACTTGCTGAGTTCAAATTCTGGCTTCCTACCATATCATTTAATCCTGTGTGCTTCAGTTTCCTTATTTTTAAAATCAACTGGAAAAGAAAATGACAAACTCCAATATCTTTGCCAAGAAAACCCCAAATGGGGAAGAGTTGGATACTACTGAAAACAACTGAACAACAAGCACAAGTTCTTGATGTCTTTTTCTTCTGCTGATCCAATTATCAGAATTTATCAAAGATGTCTTTAATTCATCAGTGGGAGCCCAATTCATGGACTGTAGATTGTCACCTTTATATCCTAGTAGATACATCTTAAAAGTTGTCTAAGGTGTAGAGTTTCAGTGACTAAGAAAGCTAGCACATGTCAAGAGAAGGATTATAATACCAAGCATTCCTAATTCCAACCTAGCGTCTGAATGTCTAAAAAGTAGGATCTTAGAGAAGCACTGAAAAATTCAGAGGAGCATCAAACTGAAGGTACTTACTTTGCAATGCACCTCAATGAGTAGAGTAAAGCATTGCCTTACCAATGATTGTAAACAATCAGATGTTGAAAACCTGGCTCAGGTTGAGAATTTTAAAGATTTTATTCAACAAGGTCAGCAAATAGTTGATAACTTCATTTGGCAGCTACCTAGTAGCTTTCTCGTAGTGTAATTTCACCAGTCACAAAGTCTCACTTGGCTATCTTGCTTTAGTATTGGTATAACTGGTACAACTCAGTGCAGATAAGCAGATAGTTTGATCTGATGTTTAAAATCTCTTTCCAATTTTATTTTTCCATTTAAAACAACAACAAAAATCTCCCACATATCCATACTTAATTATGAATAAATTAATGAATGAGTGAAGATTAATGTAAAGCACTTACAACCTGCCACACATTGGGTTATGTTCTAGAGTTACAAATATAATCCAACAAGATAGCCCTTGACTTAAAACAGGTTACATTTTAATGATAGAAGATAATATATCAATGAGATAAAGTAATGGGGGTTGGAGGAAGGCAAAGTGTGTACATTAGCATGATTTGGAAATCGTCGAGAAGTGACATGGAGTCCTGGTTCTAGGAAAAATGTGGTGCAAGAGAAAAAAATCGAAATATCAGACCCCAGGACACTAAGTACAATGGCTTGATCCAGATGAAATGTTCCTTGCTGCCTCATTTGAAACCTTCATTTCCTCGGTGAACACTCCAGGAAATATGTTGACAATTCCCTGTAGTCAAGCCATCCCAAAAGAATGAAGGTTTTGGATTCTGATTGCTAGTGGTAGGAATAGATTCTTTTCTAGTTGCTCTTTATATCACTCATTAAAAAAGATGAGTGAAAGTGTTTCTTCATGAGGGAAATATACTACTTAGATTTGCAATGGAACTTACTGCAACATACACTGGGTGATAAGTGTAATCTTGAAGAATGAATGGTTACCTCAGCAATTTTTGCTTTGTAAGATGATATTATGGAAAGCAATTTTAATGATTATTGGTATACCACAACTGGAATCAATTTCCATATTGCACTCAAGATATCTTGTAACTGCCATTCTGTGCAGGCTATAACTTTGGGTTTTACAATCATGTGACTAAACAAGATTACCCAGAGCTAAGTGATGTGAAAAGTTCAATAGTTGCTCGGCTTCTTTCTGATGAATTTAAAGTGATTCTCTCTCTCTCTGTCTCTCTCTCTCTCTCTCTCTGTCTCTCTCTCTCTGTCTCTCTGTCTCTGTCTCTGTCTCTCTCTCTCTCTGTCTCTCTCTCTCTCTGTCTCTCTGTCTCTGTCTCTGTCTCTGTCTATATTTCTCTGTCTATTTCTCTTTGTCTTTGTCTCTCTCACTCTCTCTCTGTCTCTCTCACTCTCTCTCTCCGTCTCTGTCTCTGTCTCTCTGTCTCTCTGTCTCTCTCTCCGTCTCTGTCTCCGTCTCTCTCTGTCTCTCTGTCTCTCTGTCTCTCTGTCTCTGTCTCTCTGTCTCTCTGTCTCTCTCTCTCTCTCTCTCTCTCTCTCTCTCTCTCTCTCTCTCTCTCTCTCTCTCTCTCTCTCTCTTTCCCTTGGATTTTTTTCTTTAGTTTTCCTGAATCTCACACTCTTTTTCAGGAAAAAAAAAAGAAATAGAAGGGTTTTGATTTGGTTCCATTCCTCTCATCAAATGTCTGATAAAAGAATAAATTTAAAATTATTTTCTAAAGAATATTTCTAGTACTCCAAATGATAAATGGCCAAAGGATATGAACAGGCAGTTTTCAGAGGAAGAAATTAAAGCTATCTATAGTCATATGAAAAAATGCTCCAAAGCAATGTTGATTAGCAAGATGTAAATCAAAACAATTCTGAGGTACCACATCACACCTATCAAACCTATCAGGTATCTATCACACCTAACATGACAGAACAGGAGGATGATAAATGTTGGAGAAGATGTGGGAGAGTTGGAACACTAGTTCATTGTTGGCGGAGCTGTGAGCTGATCCAACCATCCTGGAGAGCAATTTGGAACTATGCCCAAAGGGCTACAAAAATCTACATATCCTTTGACCCAGTAATATTGCTTCTAGGACTGTATCCCCAAGAGATCATAAAAACAGGAAAGGATCCAACATGTACAAAAAAAATTTATAGCGGCTCTTTGTGGTGGCCAAAAACTAGAAATCAAGGCAATGCTCATCAATTGGATAATGGCTGAACAAGTTGGGGTATGTGAATGTAATGGAATAGTATTGTGCTATAAGAAATGATGAACAGGAAGACTTCAGAGAGGCCTGGAAAGACTTGTATGAACTGGTGCTGAGTGAAATTAGCAGAACCAGGAGAACTTTGTACACAGCAACAACCACAGTGTGCGAGGAATTTGTCTGGTAGACTTAGCCCTTCACAGAAATACAAGGATCTAAAAAATTCCCAATGGTCTCTTGAGACAAAAAGCCTTCCATATGCAGAGAAAGAACTATGAAATTGGATCGCAGAATGAAACAAACCATTTTTTCTTGTGTTATGTTATGTTTTGTTTTGTTTTGTTTTCATGGTTTCTCCCATTTATTTTAATTCTTCTACATAACATGACTGAGGTGAAAATGTATTTAATAGGAAAATATTGTAAAATATATATAAGATTACACACAGTCTTGGGGAGGGAGGGGAGGTGAGAGGAGGGAAAGAAGGGAGAGGGGGAAAAATCTAAGATATATGGAAGTGATTGTAGAAAACTGAAAGCAAATAAATTAATTAATAAAAACAGAATATTTCTAGGAAACACTGAAGGAAAACATATAAGAGAAACTAGGAGTAAGGTAAGAAAAATTTAACAGTTCATGATTTACAAATTTTCTTGTAGTGTGATATTGATTCTTTGTATCCCTAATTCCTCACTCAAAGTAAGTATTTAAGGCTTCTTGGATTGAATTGAATTACACCTTGATTTTATCCAATCGTAGTTCTATCCTTGTAGAATTGGTTGATCACAGGGTTTCTTGTACACCTTCAGAATCTGCTTCTTTAGTACTATATATGTTATTCAGAAATCTGAGACCTGGCCAAGGACTTTCATTCTATCCTCTCTGATATCCATCATATCAGACAGGTTACTTTGACCAACTAACCACGATCACTGAATGTCTATCCTCCTCTCTTAGGTCCCTATCCAGCTCCCAATAAGAAAGAAAGTACACATGCAAACATGTATATACACATGTATTTACACATATACATATATGTTATATCATATATTTATATATAAAATATATTTATGTAATATATATTACACATTTGGTTATATTATATTTCTTACCTATGTACATATATGTGTGTATGTATTCCTATCGCTCATTTGGTCATGAACTACTCTCCTACTATAAAATACTACATATGCATACATACATACTATGTGTACATACATACATACATGTGTGTGCATATATATGTGTATTTCTAGCAGCCTCCATTGCAATATGCAGAAACTCCAATGCCATCTAAACTTCATGCAACCTCATTGTTAGATTGGAACAAGGAACATTCATTTTAAGATTAAAACATTTGAACACACACATACAAAAAAAAATAGGAAATAGGTAAGCAATCACATATTCCACTGAAAGGGTTGAGGTCTTGGCCCTAAACAAACTCAGAGGCAGAAGGGACGAATTACTGGAAAACTGAGATGTCGTGTTCTGAAGTGAAAAGAGAATTGCAGGGTCTATCTTGCATTCTTGAACTAAAAGTTGGAAAGATTTTCCCTGAAGCAGCTCTTACTTTTACTGCTTCAATCATAGAGGGAGCTATCACCTTTCTTTGCTCTCCTTTACTTAGTTCCACTAGCCAGAAGGAAGGGTGTAGAGCCATTTAACTCACTCTGGCATCAGGAAATTTATCTCTCCACATAGAAATTGGACAGTTGTGTATTCACTTTTTTCCAGTCTCCAGAAGTCCCCTCCTCCAAAAAACAAAAAACAAAAAAACTGAGTGTATCCTTTGGTGTAAGCAGTCCCGCTAAATAACTCATGTTTCCTTGCTTCACTATACTACTGTTTAAAGTTCCATGTTTGGAAAATCAGAGACCCATAAAGACTCTGGGCAACAGGCTCAGGTGCTTCCCTGTTTTCTAACCCTGTGGCAAATTCGACCTCTGCCCAGGAACTTTATTGGAATTCTAATCAATCCTATGCCCATCCTTGAGGTGTGAAGCCTTAGAATAAATGTAATCCTTCAATCAGATGAACTAGTGTCAGGCAATCAATCAACAGTTATGAATTCATTGTTTGAAATGTACTGAGCATTATGTAGGGCACTATAAAAGATACAAAATTCTGATACGTTGCCTGTGTTCAAGTAATATTCAGGCAAGTTGGGCGGAAAAAACATATGCATGAAAGAGATGCAAACAATACAAGACAACATGTGTTAAAACTGTGTTACAGAAGATTTTAGAGCAAAGGGAACGGACAAAGTGAAAGGGACAGCTAAGGAAGCTTAGTCCAATAGCATGGATTAGAAGCAGAAGATTTTCACTTTTTACAGCTGTTTCAGAAATTCAGATATGAAATGTTGATATTCTGAACTGAGATGATAATAGTTGGAAAAGGGAAATTTCATAGGAGGAGTTATTTATGTTTATGAAGGAAAAGTGTGGCGAAATATGTATTTTTGTTCAATGTTTTATTAATGCACTTTGCTGCTTATATGGAATTTATCGACCCCCTTTATCTCCTAAGAGTAGTCTTCATTACAAGAACTGCAACAAAAGGCATTGATCAGAACTTTTCAATTACATTGAGTATTCACATAAGAATATGTAATATACAATACATGCATTCATATCACTTTTCTTTGGAGAGAAAACATATCAAATAAATTATCTGAAATTAATGGTGATCATTGTATTTATTGTCATCTACTGTTATCTTCTGCACTGAGTGTGCTGAATGTCCTTCTATTTCTGTTTTCTTTGATTTGCGTCAGTTCATATACGCCTTCCCATATCAGTTAGATTTATTTCTAAATTCCTCAGATTGGTCATTCCTTAAGATGTGATGGCATTCCATTCCATTTATATGACATAATGTGTTGTCATTACTTAATTATTGGGCACTTACATTGTTTTCAGTTACAGTTAATGCATATAGTATTACGATGGGGACAGTTGGTGGTGTGCCAGTGCAGGAGTCAGGAGGACATGAGTTCAAATCTCACCTCAGACACTTGACATTCACTAGCTGTGTGACCTTGAGCAAGTCACCTAACCCAATTGCCTCATCGTGGGTCATCTCCAGTCATTCTGATGAATATCTGGTCACCGGATTCAGATGGCACTGGAGGAGAAATGAGGCTGGTGACCTGCACAGCCCTCCCTTACTCAAAATTAAGTCAAGTGAAAGTTATGTCATCATTTCTCTGATGGCATGGTCCTCTTTGGCAATGAAGTAAGAATACACACAGTATTATGATGAATATTTTGCATTTATAGGACTTCTTATTATTATTGGAATTTGTTATTTTTCTTGCTACTATTGATATTTAATTTTATTTTTATTATTATTTGATTATAGATAAAATACTATTTGGGGATTATAAATATTTCCTATATAAATTAAACATTGAGTTCCAGAAAAGTTAGACCATTTGCAGTTCTACCAACAGTATGTTGGTATGCCTGTCATCCTTCCCCTACCATTTTCACCTTCTTATTCATTCTTCCATTCTCTTTTGTTCATTTGGAGAACTTAATCCATTCATATCTTGTTTTAGTCTGATTGTTATTTATTTTTCTTCCATTAAATTTGCTTATAGTATTTTCCATTCATCTTTTATACCAGCACTTACTCCCTGTGGATATCACCCTCCCTGTTTTATACTTATCTTACCCTAGTTTCTTCACATGGAGTATCCCTCTCTTCCTTTATCTCTTTTCCTTCTTCTTCCCCTCTTCTGTTACCCTAGATAGCTTCAAAAATCTTGAGTGTATTTCTATTGTCACTTTCTCTTTGTCTTTTCTACCCTTTCAGTTCCCAGCCCTAATAAAAGTGCAACATAGAACCCTTTGTGCCTTCTCTCATTATCTTAGTTTGAACGTCATTCATTTGTAGCACCCCCCTTCACAAGAAGTACCAATATTCATTCAATCCTTCCCTTAACCTTTACTCTACCAGGACACTTCAGTCAATTTTAAGACTTATTCATGTCAGCATTTTTCCCTTGAAGAGTTGTGCATTATAACAGGATTCTGTACATTTTCTGCTTTAAATAATTTCAGTCATGTTGAAGTCCTATTCCTTTTTTATCACTTATTCCAATATGCCAAACTCCAGCAATGAAGATGGGATCTGACTAGCAACAGAATTCACCTCCCAAGTATTTCCAGTTAAGAGTCATGCCTACTACAGCAGGTAATTAGTAACACTTGTATTTCAGAGAGAAATAATCAAGAGTTGTGCTTGCAGAGCATATGTTCCAAGCCAACTTGACCCACTTGATTTCTACATAAAATATTTTAATTGCGACTTTATATTTTTTGCACTAATCCTCTCTATATTACCCAGACTTCAAGTTCAATGGCCAGTAAGGGACCCAAACCCAATACTGATAGGAATGGAAGCTGTAATCACTCCAATGCATGTGCACCAAGGACAACTTTCCAGTTACTTAACACTGAAAAAAGCTGCAAATGACTGTAATGCTAGAGATTTTTTTTAAAAGTCAAACACATGTGTTTTCAAGACATATTCTTAGGTAGAGGCAATAGAAAGGAAAAGAAAGCTTTCCTTGGTCCAACTAGATCTTATCAGAAATCACAAGTCATGCTTATTAGAAGATGAGACAATACTTAGAATCTCATACTCCCCAGAAGGACTTAAGATTATTAGCACAAGAGGTTTGGGCAACCCATTTCTTCTATAACAACAATCAATTTTAACTAAATATAATGTGTTGCATTTTGTTAACATGATGGACAAGTTAAGAAGCATTGGGGCTTGATAAATTTCGAGCTTGCCTGGGAATCAGGAAGACCTCGGTTCAAGTTGTACTTCTCAAGTATTAACTGAATGAGTGAATAAGTCATGTAATTCTCAGTACCCTCAGACAGTTCTCTAAGTCTTTCAGTTGAAAAGTTGTTGCCAATCTGTATTGGCAGTGAGGATTTCCTCACTGGCGTTCTCTGTATGTACCAATTTAATTAAAGTTCCAATCTCCTTAAAAAGGGGGGAGGAGACAAAATGGGAACACCTGCTGGTTCCACTTGGGCATTTTTTCCTCTACTTCTCTTACTTGAGTTTCAACAACGTTTTTGGAACTCTTTCATCACCTGTGACTAATTTATATATTTTCTTGGACGCTTTAGATATAGGAGCTTTGACTTTATTTTCTTCTTCAGGTTATATATTTTGATCTTGTCACCAAAGTGAGATTTTACATTGTGAGTTTCTTTTTGCATTGTCTGCTCATTTTCCCAGCCAAATATTTGACTTTCTAACTCTTTGTCAAGATAGGACTCTGCTTCCAGTGGGGGAGAGGTGGTGTACTGTCCCAAACTTAAGGGGTTTTCTGCAACTATTTTCAGACCTACTTATAGAGGCCTATAAATTTTCAGTTTTTTCAAGGTGGTATAATCAAATATTTACTGTTTTCCTGGCCTGTGCTCTTGTCTGTGAGTGACCACAAGCACTCTTTTCTGCCTTGCAACAGTGAGGAGGATTGCATCTCCACTGCACCACAAGCTCCATGACACCAGCTCTCCTCCTCACCCCAGGATCTCCATTCAAGACAGTCATTCAGATCCAGGCAGGCTAAAGCTAGAGAATCCTGCCTCAACTCCAGCAAAGAGATTCCTGCAATTCCCCTCTGATGAACTCCACTGTCCCTACACCATCCATGGGTCAAGAGCTAGGGAAGCAGCTACTACTGAGGCTGCAGGTGCCACCACCTCTGTTGCCCCAGGGCTAGGGCCAGACTATACCCCTACCCCCACTCCAGTGTGACAGAGTTTTCCCACTGACTTTCTATGCTGTCTTTGGCATTTGTGGGTTGAAAAGTCTGAAGACTGCCACAATTGCCAGTTATTTAGTCCCTGAGGCCTGTTTCAGTCCCATCTATGACAACATGGCCCACACTAGACTGTGTTTTCCTCATAGTCCAGCTCAATAGACCCTTCCTGTTGACTTTCCAGGATGTCTTGGGCTGGAAACTTGTTTCGCTTTGTCATTTTGTGGGTTATGTAGCTCTAGAATTTGTATAGAGTCATTTTTACAGGCATTTGGAGGAATTTGGGGGTGAACTCAAGCAAGTTCCTGCTTTTACCCCACCATCTTGGCTCTGTCCCCCACTTGGGGATTTTTTTTTAACACTAGGTCTCCTCATTGTGCCCAGATTGTAAATGCAGTGAATATTTATTGGCTCAATAACACTATTAATTGAGAGACATAAGAGCCCAATACTACTACTACTACTACCACTAGTTGACATGAGAGCTGCAATCTTTTCCACTTCCATTTCCAACCTAAGTAGTTCACCCATTCTTAGACAACTTGGCGGAACTGTGGCACTTATTAGGGACCTGCTCAGATTATTCAAGGTTATTCAAGCAGCAGGCTGATGTTTGGTATTTAAACATCATAGCAATGAATGGAAAGCATATAAATCAAAAGATAGAGATTGGTGCCAGGCAATAATATGATAGAAGCCCTGAATTTTTTGTTACAAGGATGGGTGAAGAGAAGTCAAGCTTGGATGACCCTCTGATGACTTAGGAGTGGAGACATCTCCTGAGGAAGAAGTTCAGCATGGGAGTTGATGTGCCCTCATTACATGGGTGTGAGGTAAACCATGTCCAAGGGGCAAAACACAATCAAGGTCCATGATCCCTAGTATCATATATAATGGTGGTATGAAATGACTTGGAAGATTTGGATTTACATAGATAATTATCCTTTGAAAAGCTTCAGAATGGATCAGTGGACCATGCTAAAAGTTTAACATACCCTGGACTGAGCAGACAGAGGTTTTGAATGCTGGACATCAATAATGAATACTATTATATCATTGTGGAAGAAGAAGATAAGGAAAAGACAGCCTTGTGTTTCATTCAAGAATATATTCCAAGTATTTCTGGGATCCTTGTCACTTCTCAAAAGCACATGGAAAAAAATACTTAATGATCTGAAGGGATTCAAGTATTGGTTTATCAGGATGATCTCATATTAAAAAATTCATGAAGGAAAGGTGACTAAATATTTAAATTTCTAGAAGACTTTGGTTAGAAGCTACCAGTCAGCAAGTTTGGGGCTGTAGAGTCCCTGACAAATATATGGGTTACATTGTTTCAGGGAGAAATGGCCTGTAACTAGAGAAACAATATTTTTACCACTTATATGAAATATTTTATTTGATCATCACATTGACCCTGTATAAGTCAGTATTATAGGCATCATTATCTCCCTTTTATAGATGAGGAACATGAGGTGATGCAAAGATGATGCAAAGCAGGATTCAAGAAAGTTTTCTTTCTTTCAAGTCTAGCACTTTATTCATTACATTATACTCTCTTCATGTAAGATAAAAACACTCATAACTCACCACATTCAAAGAGCTATCAAAAGTTGAAGGGTTTTTTTCCCGAGATTTAATGAGTAATATCAGAAATGTTTTGAGGAATTATGCCATTACTACACAAAGTCTCTTAACCATCCCCCATATGCTTTTGTGAATTATAAGAACCAAAAGTTCAAAGGCAAAAAGTGGCAATGTATCCTGAACACTCTGAAACTATATGGTGATGGTTGGGACCAGAAATGTGAACAGGCATGTAAATGACAATCACTTAAAAACCTGCCTCATACACATCACAGTACAACAGACTAGAAGAATTAAAAGTGTTTTGTACCTAGAGCTTAAAAGCCACTAGAAATCATTACATTTGTCACTATGGGAATCATGGATACTGATACTCATTAGGCCATCAATAAATTGATGTTCATGGCTTGGAAGTTGAGATATTACTGATAAGTTCTGGGACTACATTCAAAGATCAGCTTTAAGTATGAACAACCCAATTATCTTTTGTGCCTTCTTCACCTACACTGCTTATCCTTAGCTTGCTTTAAAGCTCAAATCAAAACTCATTCTGTAGATGAGGTTTTTTTTTTTTTAGTTTCTTTCAGCTGTTAATGCCGCATACCCCCAAATTTATTGTATATGTGTTATAGATGGACAGGTGCTTCCACTCATAGCTTAGGTAAGAAGGATTTGGATCAAGAATCAGATGAAGAAGTCTCATTATGATACACTTTTGAATATGAGAATATCCTGTCCATATTTCTCTGGACTGAGACCCAAACTTTTGCCAAAACAAAAAAAACGATGATTCAAAGGCTACTTTATTCTTGTCTGATACTCTTCTGTGGATTCACCATGTGAATGGAGGCCAACCTAAGAGTTAATGGAGATTGTGAGCAGCAACATTCATCTTTGGATCATCCCTAGTTCCAAGGATGGAAGTATAGGTCTATCGGTCTGAGAATACCAAGCCTGAAGATGAGACAGCAGTCAGACAGCCAAACAGTAATCATTTCTTAAGTTTTTTATTATGTGTCAGGCACTGTTCCCTGGAGATTCAAAGACATTTCTATACTCAGGAAGCTTACCAGGTAATAAAAAGATAACAAGTATACATATTTAACATCTCTGCCTAAACAGGTTAGGTGATGCCTTCAATATAGTCTTTTGACCACGTTAAATGTATGGTGGAAGACATAATGCCTGATTTTTTTAAGTGGATTTTGGGCTTGCACAGATCCATACTTTTATAAGCTGAAAGAGACTTTTTTAGGTTGATAGAGGACTCTGAGATAGGTGTTTAAGAGACACAAATTTGGACTTTTTGAATAGCAAAGAAAAGATCTTCCTGGAGTTTGAGACATACGAGTACATAGCTAACAACATGTTACTTGACTTCTAGTGATTGTAATGCTAAAGAATGCGAAGACTAGACTCTCTTTGTTAACATCATTCTCCTCCTTGGGAGCTGAGATCTTATCTCATTCCCGAAGAGTTGTGTATTCTTCGATCTATTCTAGTCCATATAATTTCCATTTCTTTTCAGTTTTACTTTGATAAGAAGGCATACTATTGAAATAGTAGACTGATTCTTTATCATTTTTGTTGAATTTATTTACAATTAATTGATTTTGTCTTGTAACTGCCTTAGGTATGGTTCTTTGTCTCTGAACTTACTCCAGAAATTCAGCTGGTCTGTACTGAGTTAAGTTTAAAAATCCATTTCTGCTGCTGATCATTGTTGTTTTCTTGCCTAAAGGAAAACTGTTATCCTCGGAGGATGTATGGTGGATACCAGGAGATCTGGTCCAGTATCTTTGCATCAAACTATCCTTCAAGGATGTATTTACTATCTAAAGAAGTTTAGTCTGCTATCCATCTTGCAGGTGGACTTCAATAATGAACATTTCTTAATCAGAGTGGGAAAAGAGGGGTAGTTGCTAGCCCTTCATTGCCAATTTCTAATTAATCATATTGTCACCCATGCCTCAGTCCTATAACAAATCATATTAACAGCCATTAATGAGGTCAAGTTCTTTTAACCAATCATAACTTGTTCTCCACCTGTGAAGTTTTGTATTTTGTTCTATACTGCCCAAAACTATATAGGTCCTAGCTTTGCTACAGAAGCTAAGATCTTATTTATTGGTAAATTTGTGCTTTACTAATAAGTTGATCATGCTCAAAACTTTGTTTCTCAGTTTAACTTACTTTTACTGTTAGACAATATATCATTGTGCATAACAAACATTTGGTGGGAAGGAGCTATGCTGGCAATAGTAAATTAGTTGTTACCCTCCCTTTAAAAGTGATAAAGGAAAGAAACATTTACCCCAGATCCCAAAGTACTGTACACTTACACTACCAATTTTTGGCTTGTGATAGATATCATTCTAGCTTAACTGACTTCTTTGAAATAAATAAGGGAAGGCAAGGCAAGAACTCAGTCACATCCTTCCTCCTGCTTTTCATAAAGGCACATTCTAACTTGGAAGTAGAGAGGGACAGATCCCAAATAATATGATCTATCTATACTACACTTGGGCCATTAAGTACTCATATTTCAGGATTTTTATTACCTGTCTCCTGGACTATTGCAATAGCTTCATTTTTGTCTCAAGACTTTGCTCTCTCCAAGCCATCCTCTATACAGCCACCAAAGTAATTTTTCCTAAAGCCTTGATTTGGTCTTATTACCCCTATTCCCCTTTTCAACCTACTCCAGTGGTTTTGACATGCCAGTAATCTCTATGGTCAAATACTACATCTACTTATCCTTTGGTTGCTCTGCACTGATTTTTTAGGTACATCATTTGCTCCCATTTCCAAATGGACACTTCATGTTGGAGACAGTCACAAGACTGTGCTGATGGGACAGAGTCAAAATTCAAACCATCTGTGATCTCACATATACATGGGAGTCTTTTAGATGCCTCATAGTGACACTCCATAGAGTGTGTTCCAAAACTCTTCCTCTTCCCCCAAGCCACACTTCCATGTCTGCTCTTCTCCTTTGTCAGGTAATGAATACACTGCCTCCATCTGCTGTGAACACACTCATTTTCCATCCCCCACAACTTAAGAATCCCTCCATTTCTTTTCTGGTTCTCTCCTCCTTCCATTCTGTACCACAGCATAAGGCAGAGTAGCATGGTGTAGTGAAATGGTATTGGATCTGTAATAAGAGAACCTGGGTTCAAGTCCTGAGTCTACTATTTATTTCTTTTTTTAACTTGAACAAATCACTGCATTTCTCAAGTCTAGGCAATTCCACTTTCATCTCTAAATCCTATGATTCTATGACTGCTGCTACCAAGACTGGTTTCCTTTGTGCAAAAAGGCTACAAATTAAATGAGAGGAAAGAAGGAAAAAAGAACAAGAGGTCTAATTATGATAGCCACCATGACATCCTACAGAAAGAAAATAATGTTCCTTTGAACACATCTTGGTTTACCTTGACATATCAATGACACATTTGGAAACAACAATTGAAAAATCCTAATCTGTATGCATGCCCATCACTGCTGACCCAATGGGACCCAAATTCCTCCTGGAGATTCCATGCAAAGATGCAGACTGAACTGAATACACTGGCAACAGTAGTAGAATTCCACTCTGCTGCCTCATTAGAATATCCCCCTGTTGTGGGGTTAGCATGCACATTTTTACCTTTGGACAGCACCAAATCTTTTTCTACAAACTAATTAATTTTGATGAGATAAATGGAACTACTTTTCCTAGTTGGATGACCAGACCTGATAATCTTACTATGGGTTCTTTTTCTGTGAATATCTTGAGAATATCTTTTCCAGGTTATTTAAACCCCCTGGGTACATATTACAGCAAGGCATACCAAATGAACACTCTGCTAAAGTCTGCTGAGTGAATGAATAAATAAGTGCTCCTTTTGGAGCCTCCATTGCTGGTTTCCTAGGTGACCCTTTCATTTGGATTGTCCCAAGACAGGATGTCCAATCCCGCAACATCCAGCCAGTAGTTTGTGCAGAACTCCAGAACAAATTGGGCAGAAGAATACACTCCTATGAAAATGCCACATGGGAGCCAAGGCTGCAATGCTTTAAAGAAAAGTTGCTTAGTTCTAGGAAAATTAAATGAAAATGGAAAATGCTGAACTATATTTTTAACTGGATAGAATATTGACATAGTTTAATGGCCTCTTGCCTAGGCATGGAGGTTGAGTGGAAGCTTTTGTTGGGGAACCAGTAAAGTCAAGCAAAAGGGTTAGAGTCAGAGTTGGTTGGCCCAGCAGCACTATCCACTCATCCAATATCTACAAGGTTAGAGTTCTAGTATTTGATTGTGATATCTAGGTTAACCTCAAGAGAAAAGTAAGGAATTTTAAGCTTACTTAACTCTTACAAAGCTGGAGACAAGAAGACTAACATGGAAGTGTTTTGGAGTGGAAAGGACAGTGGGATTGGAGTTAAATCTGATTAATCTAATTAAATCTAATTAATTCTACTCTTTATGACCTTGGGCAAGTCATTTGATCTATCAATTTCCTTATCTCTGTTGTGCTGAACATGTCACATGTATTCCTGCCTGAGCAATTTTTGCTTACCTTGCTCTCCCTTCCTGGTATGACTTCCTCACTCCCTTTCCTTTATATTAAATCTAACCATATTTCATGGAGGCTTTGGTTTCACCCCCCCCTTCTACTATGTTATTCTCTCCTTTGCTGATATTAGCTGTTCCTATGAATTCTGTTTTCATCTATGGTAGGGGTAATATTTACTCCAAGTAATATTTACTAGGCCCCTTGACACACATGCTTTCATAGTCTTCTCCTAGAAGACACAAAAGCTGTCCAAAAACTTTAATTATTATAGGACAGGGGTTGGCAAACTATGGCCCATAGGGCCAAATCTAGCTAACTCCTTATTTTTCATGGCTAACGAGCTAAGAATGGAAAATGTAATACCATTATTATCTCAGGGACAATACAAAAAATAAGCAAGGTGCCGTAATATTCCATCCCTGATCTAGGAGACTAGAGATTGAATCATTCATTGATGTAGCTACCCACAATATAAAAAGACCAATCCATAAGAAGTCAATGCCTTTGAAGTTTGATGGACATTGCACTGCTTCGTGAGTAACCACAGCTCTGTAACTCAAAATATTTCACTGATGAGGCATGTTCCTGTGTGAAAATGAGAGAGTTGCATACCTGAACCTTGATGAGTATATTTTCCCTGTTATGTTACTGGTAAGTAAATTTCATTTTTTTTAAACAGTTAGATTGCCTGTGACAGAGATGTTGAACCTGCGGCCATATGTGGCCTTCTAGGTCCTTGGGTGCAGCTTTTTGACTGAGTGCAAATTTTACAGAATAAATCTTTTTTTATTAAGGTGATTTGTTCTATGAAGTTTGGATTCAGTCAAAGGGTTGCACTTGAGGACCTTGAGGGTCACATGTTGCCTCGAGGCCACAGGTTCCACACCCATATCTTTCCCCTTCCCTGATCCCTGCATTCTAACTTTCCTATTTCTGTCCAAGACACGACGAACTTCCCAGTAACCCAGACATGCAACTTGGATGACATCCTCTAATCCTTCTGCTGTCTCACCCCTCCTCCATAGCCAATCTGCTGTAAAATCCTGTGTATTCAACCTTCATAACATCTCTTGTATTAACCCCCTTCTCTCCTCTGACAACATCACTACAGTGGTGGAGACCTTCACCACCTCATGTATGGACAATAGCCTGCAGGTCAGTCTCCCTGATTTGAGTTTCTCCCCACTAGAGTCCATCCTCCACTCAACAGTCAGATGGACCTTCCTAAAGTGAGGTTCTAACCATACCACTTCCTGTCCCCATTCAATAAGCCTTAGTGTCTCCCATAATCTCCATGATATACGCATATGTATGTATGAGTGTGTTTATCCACACAGTGCACATATAATGAGCTAATACAAAGGATTCCAAAATCTTAATGCAGTTTGAAGCTTTGATAGTTTCAACTAGCACAAAGATTTTTGGGACACCCTTGATATCTTATTCTCCATTTCAGTTACAGTCCCTCACATTTCTTAACAGTGCCTCTGTTTCTTAGTTTTTTTGCTTCTTATAGGAATTGTCATTTCTCTTAGATCTTTAGTCTTCAGTCTCCTAAATCAAAATATCCTCTTCTTTTGGGCCCTTCAAAATGCCTGTGCACAGTCATTGGCTTCCCACTGCCCAAAGATGTATAGAATCAGTCAATCTTTCTCTGGTCTCTAATCTCACTTGATGGGATTCTGCTGGAATCAGGAAAGATGGCCATGCAGGAAAGTGCTAAAAAGAAATTTTCTGTTGTTTTTAATCAGAGGAGAAAATGAGGTCAGTCAAGGACTTGTTATAACCACAACAAAATAATTATTCCTTGTCCAAATCTCCATTTGTTTTTATCTCTTTCCTATCAGAGCAATGGGCTAAAGAGGCTCAATTGCTAAATTGGGTCGAGGATATTTTTTTTCCTGCAAAGGGCCATTGATTCATAGAAAATTCAAGTGAGGGTCAGAGAAAGCAAAGTGACTTACATCTGCTTTTCCCCTTTAGAGAAATATAAGCTATTCATCTCATCTGTTTTATTTATTTTTCAAATTTTTTGCTTTTATTTTTTAATTAATTTGCTTTTAGTTTTCAACATTCACTTCTGTAATTTTTATATTTTCTCCCCCTCCCTCCCCACATATATATATATATATATATATATATATATTAAGTGGAGAACATAAAACTGTTAAATGTAACAAAACAACATGAGTTACAGTAGAGAGAGAGTGCTGGCCGGGCTCAAAGTCAAAAAGACCTGGGTTAAACTCGTGCTGCCCATGTGACCCTGGAGCTCTCAGTGTCTCAGGCAATTAATTGTAATCTTATAAATTTCAGAACATGGGCAAATCCACACTGGTAGAAGGAGTTTCCTTATTAGGACTCCCCTACACCAAGGATCTCACAGATCATCCCCACTCTACTCCCCAAAAGGCTATATATTGCAACTCTCTAAGACTACTTGTGGAGAAGGTGCTGACCTTCTTTGGATGAGTGAGTAGACAAGGACTTGTATAACAAAACTTAAAATACTGCTATATATCACTTATTATGACTTGTTTATATTGGAATAGAAAAACAGAGAGACTGCTAGAATTAGCAAACAGAGTAAAATGGAGGCAAGAAATAGAGATGGCAGAGAGAAAACAGACAAAAAGGGAAAAGAAGAAAGATCCATAAGCTTGCTGAAAGAGGGGAGAGGAGCAAACATAAAGAGGAAGAAACAGATAGAAGGAAAAGGAGGCATAGATGGAGAGATTGTAAGAGAATTAGTGAGTTTGGACATAAACATTTCTTGTTGATCATGCCACACTGTACTTATCCCTAAGTTTATAGTCTGTCCTTTTTTTTGAAAGGTTCTGTTCAGTTGTTTTTCATTCATGTCCAACTTTCTGTGACACCATTTGGGATTTTCTTGACAAAAATACTCGATTGGCTTGCCATTCCTTCTTCAGCTCATTTTGCAGAAGAGGAAACTGAGGCAGAGAAGGTTAGGTGATTTGCCCAGGATCACACAGCTAGTTAAGTGTCTGAGGCCAGATTTGAATATAGGAAGATGAGTCCTCCTTACTCCAGGCCTGGCCCTCTATCCACTGTACCACCTACCTGCCCTTTTTTTTTGAGATTACCTTGGGGATACAGGAGAGGTGAGCCCAACTATATAACTCTGAGGCCAAGTGATATCAAATCAAAAGTCAAATCTGGTTTCTAGGCAAGAAGCTTACTGTCCTTGAATTTAGGGAATATTAAGTTTAATATTAAGGGGAAAAATGATTAACAGAAACTTTCTTGTGGCTTTTATTTTACAAGGAAGGACAGGATTCTTTTATTGTGCAGCACATCCTGTAGAACTCATTGTGAGAATCTGATTCACAAGGCCATGGCCTGTATATCCACAAAAGCAAAATCTAACATGGGGGGAAGACACAATTGATTTAGTTATTTCAGTTAGTCCCCTTCTCCATGGTTTCATAGAATCCCTAGCTTTAGTTTACTTCAAGGGCCACTTTTTATTCAACGTCAACTCTGATTGTCCCAACAATATGCCCATTATTTTCCTCCTGTGTCCTTCATACTTGAATTCATTTCTAATTACTTTGTGTTTATTTGCATTTATTTGTATGAATGTTATTTCCTCTCATAGAAACTAAGTCATTGAGGGCAGGGATCATTTCATTTTTTGCCTTTGAATCCTCAACACACATTATGTTATAAGCACACAGTGTGTGTGTTGAATAAATACTGATGATTAAATGATTGGGTGGTCACACCATGGAATTAGTTTCAGTACAGAGATCAAGTACATGGGCTGCCACAACTATGCTGAGGACCCGACCTGGTAGTCACTGCCCAGTGAACACAACCTTAGATGCTTTCAATGTTGGGTTTGCTGTTCTGCTCATTGTTCCCATGGACACAAGAGGCCAAAGCAGCCCTTAGTAAATTGGTGCATTCATAACAAAGGTACTACTTATTCTAAGGAGCTCAAGGAAAAGGTTCACTCAGGAGACATTTCAATTTTTTAAAGATCTCGTTGCCTGAAATCATATACAGAAAGCTTGTACAATCCTCGTGTGCATTGCTTTTCTTGGTGGAGAGAGGTTACCTTCAGTGCTTCTGACAGTCCCAGTCAGCCCACCCCCCATCCATGAATGCCTAGGCAGCCACAACAAGTACAGCAGGGGACTAGGAGAATTACAGAGGGATGGCTGACTTGTTCTCATTGCCCTATCAGGTTCCAGCGGCCGCCCATTGTTCGTGTTACTGCTGACAATGTAATTAACTGCCTGACTCCTTGTTTTTAAATTGGTCACCCTCAATGGACCACTGCACTTGGGGCTTGTACTAATCACTGCTCTGTCAGAATTCCTCTCCACAGGCCCAGTCATGGCAGAGTGAGCCATTGTGGGGTCATTGGCTGCTACTGGACAAAAACCTCAGGCTCACTCTTCTCCCTTAATATCATTAGCATTTTTCTCCATTCCCAGGATGCTGGCTACATTTTTCAGAGGGACTTGCATAGAACTTACAATAAGATGAGTGGAAGAATAGGGTTTCTTTTTTATTTCATTTCCCTTTAAAACAAGGACTCTAATGAGTATGAAGGAAACAAGTATTTATTAAGTACATACTACCCACATTTTCTAAGCACTTTACAAATATTACCTCGTTTTATCTTCACCACAAACCCTGGGAGGTAGGCGCTATTATGATCCCCATTTTACAGTTGAGGGAACTGAGGCCCATGGTCATAAAGCTATTAAGTGTCTCTAACTGGAGTTAAACTCAGGTTTATCGGACTCCAAGACCACCTAACTTCCTTTCCACATGATTATACTATGAGTCTTTATGTTAACCTAAAAGTTCTAATACCTCTAGTGAATATTTCCTAACACTCAAATGAGAAGAGCTGTATTTGTCACTAGAGGACCTGTCTTCCTTATTCCTGTGTGACTTTGGTCAAGTTACTTAACCTCAACTCCCCCATCTGTAAAATGGGAGTAGCAATAGTACGCATCATACAAGGTTGTTATGAAAGTCCAAAAACAAATACAAAGTGCTTTGTAAGCTTTAAGATGCTCTATAAATGCTATGGTTACTAATTATCCTTTGAGTATAAGCTTGCATGATGTAATAAAAAGAGTCTTAGTTTGGGCAGGGTTCAAATCTCATCTTTGTTTCTTACTACCTGTGTGACCCTAGTTATGACACCTAAACTCTCTGACTCTTGGTTTCTTTACTGTAAAATGAGTATTGGACTCAATTGTCAATAACTTGATAAGAATTTACTAAATGCTTTTTATGTGCCAGGTACTATGGTAATCATTAGGTATATAAAGAAAGGGAAGACATGGAGATTGTCTTCTGAGGTAAGTTGAGATAATATTTGTAAAACATATTGCAAACATTATTATTTTTATTATTGTAGAAAACCTGGATAAGAAAAACTAGAAAATTTTCCAAGTCATGGGTACTGATGGGTTGAGCAGAAGATTAAAAGTACTTTGTTTTAACTCTTTGTTTTAATTGACTTGCTTTCTAGTTTTAGACAATTAATTGCCCTTTTATATCTCAGATTCATGAACTTGGATGGAAAAAAAAGATTCATCTTTCTTTTCACTAACCTATAACTGAAATTTAGCATTTCATTATTCTGAGGAGTCAGTGGGCATCACTAGGTTGCCAAGGGGTCCTCCTGGTGCATAGTCTTAAGGAAAAAGGCAAGTTGTTGGTTGAATATTGTAAAGGGTGATAGAAATAAAGCAAACTTAAGAGTGGAGAACACAAGCTAGAAAGGAGATTCAGGGGTTTGGTCAATTGTTTGTGAGTGCAATGGGTACAAAGTGAATGGTAAGCAATGAACATCATGGGTTTTAGCAATTACCTCAGATCTCCTTTTCCTGGGCAATTATTAGAGTGTGAAGCTATGCTCATGAGCTTTTGCCTCATGTAGGCAGTATTTGTGGTTCAATTATGAGTACATCTCCACTCCTAGCATAGACCAGTGGGGAAGACATGACTGAGAGCAGTGGGATTAGATTGTTTGTTATAGCTTATTTGACAGTTCCCCTAATAATAGACTTCCTTGCTCCTTCAAAACACTGAACAGTGAAATCCACTCAGAGGCACAGATAAGCTTCGCTCCAATTCCTATGCCCAAAGGACAGTGCCCAAGAGGACTCTGGCCAAGTTAATAATGCCCCTACCAATACAACTGAGACAATTCCCATTCTTTACTAAGTTGGTTGGGATGGTATAGAATGCATAAGACCAATCTTAGCAGCTGAAAATGCTCATTACGATAATCAGGCTCATCATAACTTCCTAGGGCATTGTTTCCTTCATATATGCTGTTGCCAATGATCATATCACTGTCCCCCGCTCCTTTTTAAGAAAAGTTTTTTTGAATACCTTTATTTAACACCACAATCATTTCTCAATGTCTCCTTCCTACCCCAATCCCACTATTCCCAGAAAATTCTTCACTTATGGGAAAGAAAAATAGTTAAATAAATTGTCAGCACCAGCTTCAAAGAAGGAGGTTAGGTGTATTTTTAAACAAAACCAACTGGCAGCAGTGACCATATCAGACCACAAATGAAACATTCAATACTCATAGACCCCTACCTCTCCAAAGAAAGGAGTTACATTGACTCAATTCTTTGCATTGCCAAGATTTGTCCTTACAATTACAGAACATTCAACTTTGTTTTATTGTTATTTTCTCTGAACTTCATAAATGCTTTTTTTCATATTAGCATTGTCATTATATAAGTAGCTTGTTTTTCTGGTTCTTCTGACTTCACTTTGTAACAATTCATGAAAATCTTCCCCAGTTTCCCTGAATCCTTTATGTTTATTCCTCCTTGGTTATAACATTATTGTGACATATTCTGTCACATTTATGTGTTATAATTTTTAGCAATTCTCCAAACAATGGGTAACCACATGTTTTTTCTGGTTCTTCACTACCACAAACAATGTGACTATAAATATTTTGGTGCACATGGCATCCCTGACCTTCTGGGAGTACATATTCCATATAATCACTATCTTTTTCCCACTTAGAAAAATAGGAGACCTAAGGCAAAATTATACTTTTAATTCTTAGACACATAATTTTATCTCCAGTGTTCAGTGAAAGCCTTTCGGTTTTTCAGCAGAATAGTGAGAGACATCATCAAGGTGCAGAAGCTTGAGAATGCATTGCATAAATCCGACAAAACACCGCAAGTCTTTGGCAGAGTTTGGGCTCCCACTTCGAAGCCTTCCCCTTTCACGGACCCATGTGAACTCCCCATTAGCCTTGTATTTTCCCAGGATTCCCAACTCTTCCTTCTCTAATTGGCATTTCCCCAATAATGGTGCTAGTGTTGGCTCAGTGCCCGAAGGAACAGCTTGGCCCAATTTACTGTGCTGTGCAGGGACGCGGGAATAAATGAGGCTGTTACTAGTAAAAAAAAAAAGAAAGGAGCAGGTCTAAATGACTGAATTCATAGATTGCTGAAAGACTACAAGAGTGTTGTGCAGCCCAAATGTCATAATCTAGTAGGCCTTTGCCATGTCTCAATGTCTCTTCCATTAAAACCTCTCTATATTCTAAAAAATATTTTGTTTTCCCGAATTATATGTAAAAACAATTTTTGACTTTTTTTTTAAAGTTTTGAGTTCCAAATTCTATTCTTCCTTCCCTTAGATAGTAAGTAACCTGATACAGGTTATCATCATCACTGAACACAAGATCAATCATGAAAAGCATTTCCATATTAGTCATTTTTGGGGGGGAAGATGTCTGTGTGTATGTGTGTGTGTGTGTGTGTGTGTGTGTGTGTGTGTGTGAGAGAGAGAGAGAGAGAGAGAGAGAGAGAGAGAGAGAGAGAGAGAGAGAAGTAATAAAGAGTGAAAATAGTATGTTTCAGTCTGTATTCATACAACATCTGTTCTTTCTCCAGAGGCTGACAACATTTTTCATTATTAGTCCTTTGGGATTGTCTTGCATCATAGTGTCTCTATGTATAGCTAAGTCATTCACAGTTGATCTTGACGTACCACAGTACAATACTGCTGTTAATGTGTACATTGTTCTACTGGTTCTGCTCACTTCACTTTATATCAGTTCATGTAAGTCTTTCCAGGTTTTCTGAGGGCATCCTGCTTGTCATTTCTTAGAGCACAATAATATCCCCTCGAAATCATATACCACAGCTTGTTCAAGTATTCCCCAATTGGTAAACATACTGTCAACTTCCAATTCTTTGTCACCACAGGAAAAGCTATTACAAATATTTTTGTGCAAGGAGGTTCTTTTCCCTTTTTCTTAAAATCTTTTTAGGATAGACACCTAGCAATTGTATTGTTGAATCACAGTGTAATAGGCATTTGGGCATGGTTCCAAATTGCTCTCTGGAATGGTTGGATCAGTTCACAACACTACCAACAGTGCATTTGTATCCCAGTTTACTCACATCCCCTCCAACATTTATCATTTTCCTTTTCTGTAATGTTAGCCAATCTTATAGACATAAAGTGGTACCTCAGAGCCATTTTAATTTGTATTTGTGTAATCAATAGTTATTTAGAACATTTTTTTCATAGTTAGTTCTGATTTCTTTGTCTAAAAACTGCCTGTTCATATCACTTGACCATTTATCTACTGGGGAGTGACTTGTATTCTTATGAATTTGATGCAGTTCTCTATATATTTGGGAAATGACCTTTTATCAGAGATATTTGCTGTATTTTCCCCCAGTAAAATCCCATCATATTTTAACCTTGTTATTTCCTTCATGGATGTAGTTTTCATGTAATTATCATCCCCTCCATTTGATTTATTAGTTGGATATGGGGGGCAAGAAGTTCTTGAGCCAGCTGGTGATGATGTTTGGGGCTCTGTACTGATGTTAGAGTCATAATTCTCTGCCTTTCTTAGCACAGAGGTATAGGAGAGGTAGAAGAATAGGAGGTAGAGATAACAAAATAATTTCAGAGAGGAGCATTGTAGACATAAAAGTCTTAAATTTGGATCAGTTTCAGGTGGTAGTGAAGAACAATGCATAGCTAGTCCTGAGTGATGGAAACTGCAGGAACTGGGGTTATAGTGGAAGCCATCTCTAGGAAGACACGGTAAGGAGAAAAGGGGGGACATGGGAAGGGAAAAATTTATGTAACTTTAAAAGAATTAGCAAGTTGTTCTTAAAATATTTGCAGTTTCATGCGCAATCTTTTTTTTTATTATACTGTTATGAAAATGCTTGTTTTATCTCATAAATTAAAAATAAAAGAAGTAACTTAAGAAAGAATTGAGAAGGTCAATTAACTGACTGACCAGGATGTTAAAAGGGCTATCAAGGTGAAAATGTTAAATTTCTCAAAGATCAGAGCAATGGTTAGGGTGGAAAGAAAAACCCATGAATTCCAAGGAAAAAGAGAGAGGGACCAAGAGGTTAATAGAAAGCAAGTATAGAAGTTATAATAATTAAAAATAGGAAATGGACTTATGATTTCATCAATAGAAGTAGCTTATTGTGAAGAAATTCCCTCTACCAGTGCAGATCAGTATCCTGTCTGCAATTCATCAGTTAAGGAGTTAGCTAGAGCACCAGATGTTAAATATCTTCCCTAGGGAAACAAAGACAGTATATGTGGTCAGAAGAAGTTTGAATCCCAGAAGAAGACTTGAGCCCAGGTCTTGCTGACTTTCAGAATAGTCCTTTAACCAATACTCAGCAGTGTCTCTGATATAATCAGAAGTTTTCATGATTTATGGAAGATGTTGCTGAGTGATGGTGAGAGAGGGAGAATGTGAAAATGGCAGTGGGGTCCTTGAAGGATGAATACTTTTCCTGGCCTTCCAGGGAAAAGGCACAGGAGGTCAAGATATTTTAGAAGAGCAAGTCTTTTGTATGATGTAGCATGGAATGTACAGTTTATAGGAGAAATCAAAGTTTCAGTTATTACCAGAAGGAAGAAATCAAGAATGAACTAGAGTTTGTTAATGAAATCTGTGACCCTGCTTGCCATTCATCTTCTTGAATTATTGTTTTCTCCTGAATGCATGGAGATAATTTATATAGAGGAAAAAGGGATTAGAAGACCAATTTTTGAGAGTTCTGACATAGGAAATTCATTATCCTTCTTGCCTTTATATTGGTGGATACCAAAAGTTATTCAGTGAGATAAAGGACGTATCCTTTATAGGATATTTAAAGTCTTATAACTGAAGCCAATCAGGTCCCAAGGACAGTTTTTCTAAGTGTCTATTTTTCTTTCTCTGTCTTCATTCCTATGATTTTATGGTTTGGATTTCCACAATGGAAGGGAGATGGAAGAGGGAAGCAAAAGGGGGAGTAGCTATATGAAGAGGCACAGTCATCATAAGCAACTCTGGAAGATGTTGGTGCCATGAAATTTTGGGGGACTGGCTGAAGACAAGAAATAGTCAACTAGAAACCAGTGTAATAGGTAAAAGTAAAATAAAAGATATTTTTTCTTTCTAAGGCAATAATAGTTCTCCTCTAGGACACGCCCTTGAACATTCTTAACCAGTGAGCTAGAGGAAGCTTTTGTCATTGATACATGAGGAAGGGTTGAATTTCACCCTTCAGTATTTTGATGGAGAAGGGAAGCATTAGTTAAAGGACTATAAAATGTTGATCCAACTAAATGATAGACATAGCCTTTAAAATCGTGAACAACTCCTACCTCAAATGGATTCCAGGCTCTCCTTTACTGCTGACTACATTCATAGACCCAGTGACTTAACATATTATTATGCACACAGAATAATGTAGAAACATAGGCAATACTTCTTCATGAACACATTTATTTTCAGCCATCCCCTAGCCCTCCTCCAAATTGCCTTCCCATACCTTCAAGGATGGACCAAAAAAGAAAAAGAATCTAACCTGTTTCATTTTTTCCCATATGATTTTCTTTTAAAGATCATGGACTAGATACAAGAAAGAGTGGAGAATATGAGAGCCAAGTCAAACAGACTGCAAGATTTCAATCTCTTCTGAGTGCTGCTGATTGTGACTGTAAACTTCTTTGCTCAGGTGTGATAGGACCAAAATTTCCCTGATGCAATTTCTTTCCTCCAACCCATAAGTTTCTCTAAAAGAAAGCAAAGCTGCCCCTGGGGCCTGATTGGCCTAATCTTCTGTAGTACATGCTTACCTCATATCACCTTTCCCCTCCCCAGTCACCATGACAGAGTTTTACCTGGGACCTAATCTACCATGGCTCTCTGGTCATCCAAGGGCATAAAAAGCCCTAGCCATCTAGAAACTACATCTCTCAGGCTTGGTGGTATGTGAATAATAAACAATACCTTGCAAACTTGAAGACCAAATGGAGACAAGGTAGGTTTGGATTTTTGGTTTATCAAAAAATAGATTACTATAGTCATTCACTATTGCATGTTCTTTACCTAATCTATTCCACTGGTCTGCCATTCAGTTTATTAGCCACTACCATATTGTAGCACAGTTTGAAATTTGGTATGGCTGGGTATCTCCATACATATTTTTTTTTCATTAATTCCCTTAGTGTTCTTGATCTTTTGTTCTTCCAGACTAATTTTGTTACTACTTTTTTTCTATCTTTATAAAATAATATTTGGTAGTTTCATTGGTACATCTCTGAATAACTAAATTAATTTAAGTAGAATTGCCATATTTATTATATTGATTCAATGTATCCATGAGCAACTAATATTTCAACAATAACTTATATTTATCTTTATTTGTGTAAAAAGTATTTTATAATTATGTTCATCTAGTTTCTGGATTTGTCTTGGTGGGTAGAATGCCAAGTATTTTATACTGTCTCTGGTTATTTTAAGTGAAATTTCTCTTACTGTATCTTTCTGTTGAGTTTTGTTATGTAAAAATGCCGATTATTTATTTGGGGTAATTTTATAGCCTGCAACTTTGCTAAGTTGTTAATTATTTTAACTACTTTTTTAGTTGATTCTATAGGATTCTCTAAGTATATCATCATATTGTCTGCAAAGAACCATAATTTTGTCTCCTCATTGACTACTTTAATTTTTACAATTTCTTTTTCTTGACTTATTGCTATAACTAGCACTTCTAGTACAATGTTGAATAATAGTTGCAGGAACAGGCATCCTTGCCTGTGATCTTATTGGGAAGGCTTTTAGCTTATCCCCATTTAATTGCATTTAGTCTCCATTTGCTTTCTAATATCACACACACACACACACACACACACACACACACACACACACACACACACACACATAGGAATGACTGTTGTATTTTGTCAAAAGTATTTTTCTGAATCTAGTGAGATAATCATGCAATTTTTATTGTTTTTATTATTCATGTGATCATTTATGCTGACAGCTGACCTAACATTGAACCAGGCCTTCATTCAAGGCATAAATCCCACATTATCTTTGTCTTAGTATTTTATTTAAACATTTTTGCATCATTGTTGATTAAGAAAATTTGTTTATAGTTTTTTATAATTTATTTATTTTCAGTTTTCAACATTTACTTCCAAAAAATCTCAAATTTAAGAATTTCCCCCATCTCCCCCTCCACACAATACAGGACAGCATGTATTTTGATTGCACTTTCCTCCAATTTATCCTCCCTTCTATCATCCCACACACACACACACCTTATCACCTTCCCTTCTATTTTCCTGTAGGGAAAGATAGATTTCTATATCTTATTGCCTATATATCTTATTTCCTAGTTGCATGTAAAAACAATTTTTAACATTCATTTTTAGAGATTTGAATTCTAAATTCTCTCTCTTCCCCTCTCACCACCTCCCCTCATTGAGAAGACTAGCTGTTTGATATAGATTATACACGTGTAGTCAAGCAAAACACTTCCATAATCATCATGTTGTGAAAGAATAACTATATTTCCCTCTATCCTGTCCCATCCTCCATTTTTCTATTCTCTCCTTTGACCTGTCCTTCTACCAAAGTGTTTGCTTCTGATTACCCCTACCCCCAATCTGCTATCCTTTCTATTATCTCTTCTCTCTCATTCCCTTCCCCCCTCCTTTCCTGTAGGGTAAGATAAACTTCCATACCAAAATGAGAGTGTATATTATTCCCTCTTGAAGCTAAATCTGTTGAAAGGAAGGCTCACTTATTTCCTCTCACCTTTCCCTTCTTCCCTTCCACTGTAAAAGCTCTTTCTTACCTCTTTTATGTTAGATGATTTCCCATGTTCTGCCTCTCCCTTTCTCTTTCTCCAAATACATTCCTCTCAGCACTTAATTTTCTTTTTTAGATACCATCCCTCATCCTTTCATATTCAGCTCACTGAGAAAGGTCTCATGAGTTACAAATATCATTTTTTCCAGGTAGGAATGTAAACAGTTAAACTTTAATTGGTTCCTTATGAGTTTTCTTTCCTGTTTACCTCTTCATTCTTCTCTTGATTCTTGTATTTCTAAGTCAAAATTTCTATTCAGCTCTGGTCTTTTCAACAAGAATACTTGGAAGTCCTCTATTCCATTGAAATTCCATTTTTTTCCCTGAAGTGTTATGCTCACTTTTGCTGGGTAGGTGATTCTTGCTTGTAACCCTAGCTCCTTTGACCTCTGGAATATCATATTCCATGCCCTCTGATTCCTTAGTTTAGGAGATGCTAAATCTTATGATATCCTTATTTTATTTCCACAGAACTTGAATTATTTCTTTTTGGCTGTTTGTAATATTTTCTTGTTGGTCTGGGAACTGTGGAATTTGGCTACAATATTATGAGGGGTTTCCTTTTCAGATCTCTTTCAGGAGATGATTGGTGGATTCTTTTCATTCCTATTTTACCTTCTGTTCTTAGAATATTAGGGCAGTTTTTCTTGATAATTTCTTGAAAGATGATGTCTAGGCTGTCTTTTTTTATCCTGGATTTCAGGTAGTCCAATAATTTTTTAAATTATCTCTCCTAGATCCATTTTCCAGTGAGATACTTCGCATCATCTTCTATTTTTTTAATTCTTTTGGTTGTTTTATAATTTCTTGATTTCTCATAGTCATTAGCTTCAATTTGCTCTGTTCCAATTTTTAAGAAATTCTTTTCTTCAGTGAACTTTTGAATCTTTTTTTCCATTTGACCAATTCTGCTTTTTACAGCGTTCTTCTCATTGTCTTTTTGGATCTCTTTTGCCATTTGGGTTAGTCTAATTTTCAAGGTGTTATTTTCTTCAGCAATTTTATGGGTTTCCTTTGGCAAGTTGTTGACTCGTTTTTGATGATTTTCTTGCATCACTCTCATTTCCCTTCCCAGTTTTTGCCCTACTTCTCTTCCTTGATTTTCAAAATCTTTTTTTGCACTCTTCTGTGGCCTGACACCAATTCATACTTTTCTTGGTGGCTTTGTATGCAAGAACTTTGGCTTTGCTCTTTTCTTCTGGTTGTATATTTTGATTTTCCTCGTCACCAATGACCTAAGAAAATATTTCTTTATTGACAAGGTTAGAATCTCTAATCTGTTTTTCTCCTCCAATTTGGCTCATTTTCCTAACCAATTACTTGACTTTTGAGCTCTTTGTTAAGTGGCAGGCTCTAGAAGCAGACTGAACTTCAGCAGTGGCTGCCACTTACCTAGGACTAGGCCTGGGGGCAGACCATGCTCCTCTCTCAATCAGGTGAGAGGTCCTTCCCACTGACCTTTGAAGCTGTCTTTAGCATTTGTGAGTTGAGAAGTCTGGAAACAGCAGCAGTCAGCAGCAATTCATTCCTCTAAGACCTGCTCCAGCTCCATCCATACTGGTGTGGCCCAAGCCAAACTGCACTCTGCTCCCAGCCCAGTGTAATAGACCTATCCTTCAAAACTTCAAGATTATCTTTGGCAGGAAATTTTCTTCAGTTTGTCATTTTGTGGCTTTTGCTTCTCTAGAATTTGCTTAGAGTCATTTTGTCAGGTTTTTTGAGAGTTTTGGGGGCAGAGCTCTAGCAGGTCCTTGCTTCTCCCTCATCTTGGATCTGCCCCTCCTTGGTTCTGTTTAGAGTCTTTTTATCCTCTGTTTGCTCTTTCTGGTTTAGGTATCAGCACCATATTTTTGTTGTTAAAGGAATTTGGTAGGCCTCCTTTGCTTATTTTTACAAATAGTTTATACAGTATTTAAATTAATTATTTCTTAACAGTTTGACAGAATTTACATATGAATCCATCTGGTCTTGGAATTTTTTTCTTAGATAATATATGTGTAGCTTGTTTAATTTGTTTCTCTAAGATAGGATTATTTAAGTATTCTATTTTTTCTTCTGTTAATCTGGGCAGTTTAAGTCTTTGTAAATATTTATTCATTTCATTTAGATTGTCATATTTGTTGTGATGCAATTAAGTAAAATAATTCCTAGTAACTGCTTTAATTTTATGTTCATTGGTGGTGCATTCACCCTTTTCATTTTTGATACTGGTAATTTGATTTTCTTCTTTTTTCTGATGAACTATTTCATATTTTATTTAATGCTTTCATTATTTTTACTTTTTTATTGTTTCTTGGCATCTCATGGACTCATTAGCTTTCATTTCACCAACTCTAATTTTAAAGGAATTCTCTTCAGTGAATTATAGTGCCTCTTTTACCATTCAGCCAATTCTTTTTGTTTGCTTTCATTTAATGGTATTTAAATTTTTCCAATTACACAGGAAGACATTTTTAACATTATTTTTTAAATAAAATCTAGGGTTCCAAATCTTCTCCCTTTCTCCCTCTTCCTTTCCTAAGGTGGTTGTGGTCTTGGTTGTCTTTCAGATAGACTCCCAAGTATTTTATATTGCTAACAGTTATCCTAAATGAAATTTCTTCTTCTCTTGTTGCTAGACTTTGTTGCTGATACACAGAAAGGTAAACGATTTATATGATTTTATTTTACATACTACAACATTGCTAAAGCTCTTAATTATTCTCTAAGTATATTACTATATCATTTTCAAAGAGGGATAGTTTTGTTTCCTCATTGCCTATTATAATTTCTTTTTTTTATTTTCTTATTTCTAAAGGTAACATTGCCAGTTAAACACTGAATAATAGTGGTTATGATGCATACCCTTGCTTTACCCCTGACCTTATTGAGAAAGCAACATATTTGCATCAATATTCATTAGAGAAATTAGTCTATAGTGTTCTCTGTTTTGGCTCTTCCTAGTTTGAGTATCAACACCATATTTTGTCATAAAAGGAATTTGGAGGACCCCTTCTGTTGGGATTGGAAGCTCAAATCCGTGTGGATGGTCTCGGGCGGGTAAAAGTGGGACTTCTAAATCTTAGAGTCTTACGAGGCCCTCCATGAACAGCGGGGGTTCGAGAAGGTCAGACTGAGCTAGCTCGGCTAGCTCAGGTATTTCCGCCTCTCCCCGGGAGATACGTGATGGGTGGAGTCTCCCTGCCCTCGAGATTGTCCCAGATTGGAGCACACCTAGTTACCTAACAGCATGGTATTGAGATGCAAACTGTGTGGCTGAAGGTTAAGTAGGATTGAGGAAGCCTGAAAGCTCTCTCTTAGCACGTGTGGAGCCAAGAGGATAGTAGGCTCCACTCCTCTTCTTTCCTCTCTTCCCTCCCCCTCTCTCCCCCGCTTGTACTTCTACTTCCAATCCCTTAAGCTTAGCCTCCTTAGGAAATCTCCCCCTCTTCCTCCTAAGGAAGACTCCCCTGCACTTGTAACTAGACCCTGTAATACAGCTCAACCCTTGTTCGACTCTGGAACGACCTTTCTCTCATACGTTTATCCGGTTTGGCCAACCGAAGACCTGGGACAGGTAAGAAAGACTCGGGTAGCCCAATACAGGCCTCTAGGCCTGGCACCCTTCTTTGCCCTTTTTCCCAAATAGTTTACATAATGTTGGAATTGTTCTTTAAATGTTTGATAGCCTTTGCTTGTGAACCCATCAGACCTGTGAATTTTTTCTTATGGTGTTCATTGATGGCTTGTTCAATTTCTTTTCCTAAAATGAGGTTTTTTAAGTTTTCTAATTCTTACATCTAATTGACTTCCTTAACTTCTTCCTTGTTAATCTGAGCAATTTATATTTTTGTAAATATTTACCCATTTCACTTAGATTATCAGATTTATTGTCATACAATTGGGCAAAAAAGCTCCTAATTAATGCTTTAACTTTTCTTCATTCACTCTTCATTTTTGATATTGGTAATTAGGTTTTCTTCTGTCTTTAAATTTAAATCAAACAACTAATGTTTTATCTATTTTATTGTCTGTATATATATAATCAGCTTTTAGATTTTTTTAAAAATTAGCTCAATAGTTTTCTTACTTTCACTTTTATTAATCTGTCTGATTTTCAGAATTCCTAATTTAATGTTTAATCAAAATGTTTAAATTTGTTCTTTTTTTCTAGTTTTTTAACCTATTGTATTGGTAAGTATTTAAAGAAATAAATTACCCCCTAACTACTGCTCTGACTGAATCCCATAAGTTTTGTATGTGGTATCATTTTTGTTATTCTCTTTAATTGAATTATTGATTTTTTCTATGATTTGTTTTTGACCTACTTGTTCTTTATTATTAGATCATCTAATTTCCAATTAATTTTTAATGTTGGAGAATGAAGGACAAGCAACAATAATAATTTTTAATCTATCTTTCCACTGCCCTTTTTGGAATTCAATTTTCATTGCATTGTGATCTAAAAAGGATACATTTAATATTTCTGCCTTTCTGCATTTGATTGCAAGGGTTTTATATCCTGACATATGGCCAGTTTTTTATGTGGAGGTCATGCAAAGCTGAAAACAAAGTATATTCCTTTCTATCCTCATTCAAATTTTTCCAGAGGTCTATCTCATCTAATTTTACTAAAATTCTATTCACCTCCTTAACTTCTCTCTTGTTTATTTTGTTAGATTTATCTAGTTCTGAGAAGAAAAAGTTGAGGTCTCCCATTAGTTTGCCTTGACCGTCGTTTTTGCTACTATAACTCATTTAATTTCTTTAGAAGTTTGGATGCTATGTCATTTGATGTATATGTGATTAGTATTGATATTACTTCTTTATCTATGGTACCTTTTAGTGAGAGATGATTTCCTTCCTTGTCTCTTTCAATTAGATCTGTTTTTGCTTTGTCTGAGATCATGATTGCACCACTGTTTTTTTTACTGCACTTGAAGCATAATATATTCTGCTCCAGCTTTTTACTTTTACTCTTTAAAGTACTTATTTTACCTTTACTTGATTTTTACCTTTATCTTTACTCAAATTTTTTTCTCATAAACAACATATTTTAGGACTCAGGTTTTTAATCCACTTTTCTACCTCTTTCCATTTTATGGGACAGTTCATCACATTCTTATTCACTGTTATGATTACTAACTGTGTATTTCCCTCAGACCTATTTCCCCCTGTTTATACTTTTCTCTCCCTTCTTTCACCCTGTCCCTCCTCACCTGTGTTTTATTTCTGACTACCACTTCTCTTAATATATTTTCCATTTTATCAGTCTCCCTCTTCTCTTGTCCCCTTTTCCTCCGAATTCCCTGTAGGGTAAGATACATTTATATCTGAGTGTTTATCTTTTCCCTCCTTGAACCAAATCCAGTGAGAGTAAAACTCAAACAATGTTCACCTACTTTTCTTCTTTCCTCATACTGTAATAGGTCTTTAATAACCCTATTCTGCCTCTCTTACCTCTTCTCTGACTGCAGTCCTCTTTTAGCCCTTACTTTTTTTTTTTATTTCATCCCATCAAAGTCAAATTTATACTCGCATCATCTGTCTATGCATTCTCCTTCTAATTGCCCTAATAGAGATACAGTTCTTAAGAGTTACAAGTATCATCTCCCTGTGTATGGATGCACACAGTTTAACCCTATTGAATAGCATGTGAAAAATTTCTGTTTGCCTTTTTATGCTTCTCTTGAGTTTTGTGTTTGAAAATGAAATTTTCATTTTAGCCCTGGTTTTTCAGGCAGAAATGTTTGAAAGTCCTCTTTTTCATTGAGTATCCATTTTTTCTGTTGGATGATTACACTAAATTTTGCTGGGTAGTAGATTTTTGGTTGTAATTCAAGGTCCTTTGCCTTTCAGAATATCATATTCAAAGCCATCCACTCCTTTAATATAGAAGCTGCTAAATCCTGTGTAATCTTGTGACACTATGATATTTGAAGTGTTCATTTCTGGCTGCTTGCAATATTTTCTCTTTGACCTGAGAGCTCTGGAATTTCAATAAAATACCTCAGGGAGTTTTCATTTTGGGATCTCTTTCTGGAGGTCATCAGTGGGTTCTTTCAATTATTATTTTACCCTTTGGTTCTAGGGTATCAGGATCATTTTCCTTGATCATTTTTTGAAAGATGCTATCCAGGCATTTTTTTAAAATCATGGCTTTCTGATAGTTTAATAATTCTTCAGTTTTCTCTCCAGGTTTTTCCAGTGAAATATTTTACATTTTATTCTGTTTTATTTTTCATTCTTTTGATTTTGTTCCATTGATTCTCGATGTCTTCTAGACTCATTAACTTTCAGTTTTCTAATTCTATATTTTTAAGAATTATTTTCTTCAGTTAGCTTTTCTTTGTTCCTCTCTTTCCTTTGACCAATTCTGCCAAGTAGTTAACACTTTTTTATAATTATCTTGCATAAATCTCATTTCTTTACCAATTTTTTTACTACCTCTCTGATTATTTTTCGTTAAATTTGAGATTTTTCAAAAGAATGTTTTTGGATCTGAGAGAAATTCATATTTCTCTTTGAGACATCTCATGTATGCATTTTGACAGTGTGGTCCTCTTCTGAATTTGTGTTTGGATTTCTGTCTCCTTAGTAGCCTTCTATGGTCAGGGTTTTTTTGTTGTTGTTGCTTGCTTATTTTCTAGCCTATTTCAGGACTTTTAAAGTTAAGTTCTTCTCCTGGGGTATTTTGCCAAGCTTCTTACACTTGGGCAGTGTCCTGGACACTGGCTTGCTGTATACCAGGGCTTCCAGGGCTGGTGGCTTGCCTGCTGTGCTGGGGTCACCAGACCTAGTCGTGCCTGATTTAGGATTGCCAAGTCTAGTCACTAGCCTGGTGCTCTATGGCTAGTTGCCTCATACATGGCCCCCTGTGCTGCTGATCTTCCCTGA